>NC_090650.1:7122129-7134629 GCF_040937935.1 Hyperolius riggenbachi
CGGGCACCAACTCCCAGTACAACCGCTCCCTGGCTGCCTACCCCTACATGGGCCAGCACAGCCCCTACCTGCAGTCCTACAACAGCTCCAGCTCGAGCAGCACCAACACCCAGAACCGAGCAGAAGACCCAGGTGAGGACGGGGGGTTACACATCATCATAGCACCCGGCGCACCCCGATACACACCTAGCGCCCCCTAATACTCACACCCGACGCCCCTCATACACTCACCCGGCGCCCCCCTCCCCAATGCCGTCACCCGACGCCCCTAATACATTCATCCGGCGCCCTCCTGCCCAATACCCTTACCCGACGCCTATCATACACTCACCCGAGGCCCCAATAGACTCACCCGACGCCCCCTCCCCAAAACCATTACCCGAAGCCCTTCATACACTCACCCGGTGACCCCAATATACTCACCTGAAGCCCTTCATACACTCACCCGGCGCCCCCTCCACACTTTCACTCATATTTGGATACCAGCGCCCCCAATACACTCACCCTGCTCCCCGCTGCGTGCCCCCCGCACCTCTGGTCACAGGCAGCCCTCATGTTATTCCTGGCTGCACCCCCGCTCCACTCATCCTGTATATTTTGACCCCCAATTATGTCTATCACATTTCCTGCTGCAGCGTCTACCGGGCAAGCCCGACCCCCTGAACCCCGGCTTTAATCTCTGCACCCCCATTAATGCATCATTACTGTCACTCACACAGCGATCAATTTCTCAAACGATTTTCTTGGTCAGCACCAATGGCATTGCTCCACGGACAGATTCTCCCTGCACCCCCTACATGCATGCACTGCCCCCAATAATTCTCCCTGCACCCCAGCATGCATGCAGTGCCCCCCAATAATTCTCCCTGCACCCCAGCATGCATGTAGTGCCCCCAATAATTCTCCCTGCACCCCAGCATGCATGCAGTGCCCCCCAATAATTCTCCCTGCACCCCAGCATGCATGTAGTGCCCCCAATAATTCTCCCTGCACCCCAGCATGCATGCAGTGCCCCCCAATAATTCTCCCTGCACCCCAGCATGCATGCAGTGCCCCCCAATAATTCTCCCTGCACCCCAGCATGCATGTAGTGCCCCCAATAATTCTCCCTGCACCCCAGCATGCATGCAGTGCCCCCCAATAATTCTCCCTGCACCCCAGCATGCATGTAGTGCCCCCAATAATTCTCCCTGCACCCCAGCATGCATGTAGTGCCCCCCAATAATTCTCCCTGCACCCCAGCATGCATATAGTGCCCCCCAATAATTCTCCCTGCACCCCAGCATGCATGCAGTGCCCCCCAATAATTCTCCCTGCACCCCAGCATGCATGTAGTGCCCCCAATAATTCTCCCTGCACCCCAGCATGCATGCAGTGCCCCCCAATAATTCTCCCTGCACCCCAGCATGCATGTAGTGCCCCCCAATATTTCTCCCTGCACCCCCAGCATGCATGTAGTGCCCCCCAATAATTCTCCCTGCACCCCAGCATGCATGCAGTGCCCCCCAATAATTCTCCCTGCACCCCAGCATGCATGTAGTGCCCCCAATAATTCTCCCTGCACCCCAGCATGCATGTAGTGCCCCCCAATAATTCTTCCTGCACCCCAGCATGCATGTAGTGCCCCCAATAATTCTCCCTGCATCCCCTGCATGCATGCAGTGCCCCCCAATAATTCTCCCTGCATCCCCTGCATGCATAAAGCTCCCAGGGGCTGGGTACATTTGCCCTGCACCCCCCTGCATGCATATTCCACCCCTTAATCCAGGCACAACGCCCCCTGCACCCCTCATACACAGCCTGTTTTACTCACCCTACTGCCCCCACACACAATCAGCCCCCCAGTCTCCAGCCATCACAGCCCCCCTTACCACGGCCAGAAAATGTCTGTCAGCTTCCATGTTGTGAGAAATGTACTGTACGTGTCTCTGTGTCCTTTCTAGAGAGAGTCTTCCGGTTATTGTTACATTGTTATTATTATTAATCAGCGTTCTGAAAGGCAGAATCTTCCGCATGTCGGTAACAATGTATCAAATCCAACCGATCTGCCGGCTAGCACACGGGGAGCGCTGGGGTCAGGGGTGTGTGGCCGTATTTGGGGTTTGGTTATCATGGTTTGGGGGTCTGCTGTCAGGGTTTGAGGTTTACTTGCTGTTTTTCGGGTTTGCTGCCGTTTTGGAGGTCTGCTGGTCAGGATTTGGGGGTCCGATGGCCTGTTTTGGGGTCTGGTATCAGGATTTGGAGGTCTTCTGGACGTATTTGGGGTCTGCTGGCCGGCTTGTAGTCTAGTTATTACTGTTTGGGGTCTGCTTGCTGGTCGTATTTGGGGTCTTCAGGCCGGTTTGTGGTCTGGTATCAATATCTGGGGGTCTGTAGCTGTATTTGGGGTCTGCAGGCCGGTGTGGGGTCTGGTATCAATATCAGGGGGTCTGCTGGCTATATTTGGGGTCTGCAGGCCGGTTTTGGGTTTGGTATTAGTATCTGGGGGTCTGTGGCCGTATTTAGGGTCTGCAGGTCAGGCTTGCGGGGTCCAGTCACAGGACTTGGGATATTTGGTGCTGGGGGGACGACTGTCAGGATTTGCAGTGAATGCAGCGTAGGGGAAGCCGCCTGATTTATGACTTGCTGGTCCTGTATGACAAGTCTCTGATTGTGGGGAGGAGAGAGACATTGGGCCGTTCCTGCATTGTGTGTAATGTGTGTACAGCCAGCGGCAATCTCACATCCGCAACCACTACTGTCACTGCTACACTGAGGCCACCCCGAGTCCACAGAGTCTCTGCCCATAACAACGTATATGTTACACCACTGTCTGTATATGTGTGTGTCTCGCTGGAGATAGATGATTGATAGATAGATAGATAGATAGATAGATAGATAGATAGATAGATAGATAGATAGATAGATAGATAGATAGATAGATAGTATTAATAAACTGTGTTTTTAACTGGTACACAAAACGGTACATTTGGAGGACAAGTTGGTTGAAAAAAATTAAAGCTCTACAATGTATTATTAACAATTTCCATGTAGAACGCAATAGTAATAATAATAATAATAATAATAACATATATATATATATATATATATATATATATATATATATATATATATATATATATATATATATATATCTATCTCAAAATATACGTGTTTCAATGTACCAATTTATTAGGTGAGGTGATAGATAGTCGGGGCATATATATGAGTGTATTGTTCACAGATGGCATTTATAAGTGTAAGTGTATTTGCTTTTTGTACATACAGTATGCATGCTTTGTACTCTTCCTGGTTTAGCATTGTACTACACGTGAACTCATTATTAACAAGCATTATATGTATGTATATATTATATGTATTTGTATAGGGAGAGGAGGGAGCGGAGAAGTCGGCAGATAAATAGACATTTTGTAAATAGCAGCACAATTAGCGCTAATCACCCTCTGCCTCGCTCTCCTGCATGACATGAATAATCTCGCTTTATTAGGTTATATTATTGGTGGCGTTTGGTTTGTTGCATAGCTGCAGTTTTTGGCCTACCTGTGCTGGATATTATAGCTTTATAGTCTGGATATTATAGCTTCACAGTCTGGATACTATAGCTGTACAGTCTCTGGATATTATACCTTTACAGTCTGGATATTATAGCTGTACAGTCTGGATATTATAACTGTACAGTCTCTGGATATTATAGCTGTACAGTCTCTGGATATTATAGCTTTATAGTCTGGATATTATACCTTTACAGTCTGGATATTATAGCTTTACAGTCTGGATATTATAGCTTTATAGTCTGGATATTATAGCTGTACAGTCTGGATATTATAGCTTTACAGTTCTGGATATTATAGCTTTACAGTCTGGATATTATAGCTGTACAGTCTGGATATTATAGCTTTACAGTCTGGATATTATAGCTTTACAGTCTGGATATTATAGCTTTATAGTCTGGATATTATAGCTTTATATTCTGGATATTATAGCTTCACAGTCTGGATATTATAGCTTGACAGTCTGGATATTATAGCTTGACAGTCTGGATATTATAGCTTGACAGTCTGGATATTATAGCTTCACAGTCTGGATATTATAGCTTCACAGTCTGGATATTATAGCAGTCACACTATCTGTACTCGAGGAATAGAATCGTATTATTATTGTATTATATATCCCCAGGTCGCCGGACTTGGCTGTGATGTTATATATTTGCAGCCACACTTTCTGTACTCTGGGAATATAATTGTTTTGTGACTGTATTATATATCCCCAGGGTATGGTATTATATATTTGCAGTCACACGATCTATACTCGAGGAATAGAATTGCATTATTATTGTATTTCTATTCTCAGGTCGCTGGACTCGGCTAAGCTATGCACTCACCGTATACTCCAGGAAAATCATTGTTTTGTTATTATATATTATATATTTACCGTCAGAGTCTCTCTACATTAGGGATAGCATTGCAGTGTTATTTTATTTTTCGTCCCCAAGGCTGTCATCTCACATATTTGCAGTCACACTATCTGTACTGCAGGAAGAGAATTGTATTATTGCTGTATCATTCATCCCCAGGTCGCCGGACTTGGCTATGATATGCAGTCCCCGTATCTGTACTCTAGGAATAGATTTGTTATGTTGCTGTATTCATTCATCCCCAGGTCGCCGGACTTGGCTGTGGTCCCTGTACTCTGTCCCCCCATTTGTCATGTTGAGCCCTGTGCAGGTGTCACCGGCTGAGCGCTAGTGTTTTCCCATGCAGTCCTGTCTGGGTCAGGCCTGTGGAATGATTCTAGCACTCGGTGACAATGGCTGCCCGTAAATCGCACACACAATGCCCTGCCAGCTATTAGCTGATTTTAAGCTATATGACATTTAAGAGCCGGGCGGCTGCTTCTCCTCTCTGGGCAATAAATTGACTACATAAAAAGTCAATTAGCCGTGTAAAGAGCCTGTTGCGGGGCTCCCCAGAGTAGCTGGCCGGGGTGGGAAGAGCCTCATCCACTCTCATCAGGACCAGTCAGTCGTCCAGCAGCTAAACAGTCCTGGGGGTTGCACTACAAGCCCCAGCGTGCCCACCACAGTATACGTCTCAGGCGGCCAGGGAAGGGGGGACTTGGTGATGGAAGACCCCAGAATTTAGCATCCCACGTTGATTTATTTATATATTTTTATCCCAGCAGAACAACAGAAGACGACGGTTATCGAAAATGGGGAGATTCGATTCAATGGTAAAGGGAAGAAGATCAGGAAACCGCGGACGATATACTCCAGCCTCCAGCTGCAAGCGCTCAACCACCGCTTCCAGCAGACGCAGTACCTGGCCCTGCCGGAGAGGGCAGAGCTGGCAGCTTCCCTGGGCCTCACGCAGACGCAGGTGAGGTGCTGTGCTGTGGGGAGGGGAGGGGGCAGGTGAGGTGCTGTGCTGGGGAGAGGGGGGGGGGCAGGTTAGGCGCAGTGCTGGGGAGGGGGCAGGTGAGGCGCTGTGCTTGGGAGAGGGTAGGGGGCAGGTGAGGTGCTGTGCTGGGGAGGGGGGAGGGGGCAGGTGAGGTGCTGTGCTGGGGAGGGGGGAGGGGGCAGGTGAGGTGCTGTGCTGGGGAGGGGGGAGGGGGCAGGTGAGGTGCTGTGCTGGGGAGAGGGGAGGGGGCAGGTTAGGCGCAGTGCTCGGTAGGGGGCAGGTGTGGCGCTGTGCTGGGGAGAGGGTAGGGGGCAGGTGAGGCGCTGTGCTGGGGAGAGGGTAGGGGGCAGGTGAGGTGCTGTGCTGGGGAGGGGGGAGGGGGCAGGTGAGGTGCTGTGCTGGGGAGGGGGGAGGGGGCAGGTTAGGTGGTGTGTTGGGGAGAACTACTTAATATGGAACACTGAGCACTGACTGTGACTGCACCCAGGGCCGGCCCTAGACTTTTTGCCGCCTGAGGCAAAATTCGAAAAAATCGCCCCCCCCCCCCCCCCCCAGCCGTGAGGTGGGGAGTGCCGAGCTGGAGGGGTAGCTGGCAGACAGGGGGTATTGGGCCTAGCGGCGGGGAGGGGGGTCGGACTCCCCCCTCCCTCGCCTGGGTCCCCCGATCTGCGCTCCTCCTCCAGCGTAAAGTACCAGGCGCAGGCAGCCAGCGTGCATATCATTAAGAGGCAGCGGGCGGGGGAATCACTCACTCACCTCTTCTGCGTTCTATCGTGCGCTCCACTGACGTCACTTCCTGCAAGGCCGTCCACTTACAATACAGTGGGCGGCGTCGCCGGAAGTGACGTCAGTGGAGCACGCGATGGAACGCGGAAGAGGTGAGTGATTCCCCCGCCCGTTGCCTCTTCGTCATATGCACGCTGGCTGCCTGGTACTTTACGCTGGAGGAGGAGCGCAGATCGGGGGACCCAGGCGAGGGAGGGGGGGGGTCCGACCCCCCTCCCCGCCGCTAGGCCCAATACCCCCTTTCTGCCAGCTACCCCTCCAGCTCGGCGGGCGGCCCCAGCGTCCATGCAGAGGCGGGTGCCGCCCCCCAGATTTGCCGCCTGATGAAAATGTTTCACCCCGCCTCATGAGCGGGCCGGCCCTGACTGCACCTGTCTGCAACATTTAAAGACACTCTGTAGGGAAAGAAGTTCCCCTGGGGGGTCCTCACCTCGGGTGGGGGAAGCCTCCGGATCCTATCGAGGCTTCCCCCGTCCTCCTCTGTCCCCCGGGGGTCTCGCTGCAGCCCACTGAATGCACAGCCGATAATTTGTCAGGCTGTGCATACCTTTCCTGGCTCCAGCGGGTGGCGCTGTTGCGGCTCTCCGCTCGGAAATAGGTGGAAATAGCCGACCTCTGTCGGGTCCGCTCTACTACGCAGGCGCAGGAGACTTGCAGGAGACTTGCAGGAGACTTGCAGGAAACTTGCGCCTGCGCAGTAGAGCGGCCCGACAGAGATCGGCTGTTTCCGCCTGTCTCCGAGCGGAGAGCCGATACTGCGCCTGCACTGGAGTCGGTAAGGTAAATATTGACATCCCCGCCGATCGGGGAGCTTTATCGACGCCGCTGTGGGACACACCCAAGGGGAACTTTTTTTAGTGAAAGATTTTCTTTAACGGAAGCATAATGCATTATATGCTGCCTCATCATATTTACGTACCGGGGTTTCCTCCAGCCCCTTGAAGCCGACATGTCCATCGCAGCATCTCAGTCCTCAGCCTCCAGCCCAGGTCCCCGCCAGTGCAGAGGCCAACTTGGTCATCCTTACTGCGCCTGCATGAAGCACCGCTGTCAATCAAGTGCCACGTTGTCTGCAGCTCATTACGCTGCAAACAACGTGGACTTCATAGACAGCAGGCGCAGTAGTGGGGGTCGGCCTCTGCACTGGTAAGGAACTCCGGCCGGCGGCTGTGAGCGCAGATGCGCCATGGGACATGTTGGCTGCAAGGGGCTGGAGGAAGCCCCAGGTAAGTATATCAGGGGCAGGAACATTTGCTTGGTGCTTCCTTTAAAATGCACTGTGGGGACACACTGAACAGCAATATCAA
Source organism: Hyperolius riggenbachi (assembly GCF_040937935.1). Lineage (NCBI taxonomy): Eukaryota > Metazoa > Chordata > Amphibia > Anura > Hyperoliidae > Hyperolius > Hyperolius riggenbachi. The sequence continues at coordinate 7,129,619 of NC_090650.1, forward strand.
AACACAGCCTTTAGAAGGGCTCTGGGGTTATGTAGATGGTGAATTGGCTTTGTAGCAGCAAAAAACTCTACTGGAGAAACAGAACACAGGCCTTACTAACGCTTTCCCTGTCAGCAGAGCTCTCTCCCTGATCTGCCTAGCACAGAAGCCAAACACAGACTGCAAAATGGCTGCTGTGCTGGCTTTCTGATAGGTGGGGGTGGTCCAGGTGGGAGGGATACCTGATTGGCTGCCATGTGTCTGCTGACTCTGGGGGGAGGGGTCAAAGTTTGGCTCCATTATAATGTATAGGGGCCGGAGGTGAATCGAACCCGCCATGTGTTCACCTGGTGAACCCGAATACCTGTTGTACGCCGAGAACTATACGCCGGCAGAACAGTTCGGTCCATCTCTAGTGAGGCTGATGTATTCAGGACACTGACCCCTTCAAAGCCCGGCCTAGTTGTGGTGTTGTTAACCCTCTCAGGGCCGGATTAGGCCTACAATGTACTGCGGGCCTTGCTGTCACTGGAGTGGCCTCTGTCTGGGAAGACTTGTACAGCTGATTTCTGATGTGCAGCTTGTGGGGAAAGCCATAGCAATCATTATCCAAGAAAGAGAGGGAGGAGATTGGGGGGGGGGGGGAGGAGAGAGGAGATGGGGGGAAAGAGGGGGGAATAGAGAGGTATAGAGCCAGTGCAAGAGAGCTGCCCTTCCCGTGTGATGTCTGAAGGCTTGTCTGGGTGTCTCGGAGACATTTCCATTTCCAAACTTTATATAAACTCCTGCCTTATGTCATATAGTGCTAAATAAATAGCCTCTAACTGTGGCTATTTATCTATCTCAGATCTCTCAATAGCCATCTAGTCATATATATATCTGTATGTCTATTCATATCTATCTATCTATCTATCTATCTATCTATCTATCTATCTATCTACTATCTATCTATCTATCTATCTACCTACCTATTCACCTATTCATGTCTACTTGTCTGTCTATCTATTCAATATCCATATACAGTATATTATTTCCAGCATGCCTATTCATATCTATCTATATCTAATAAATCTACATGTTCATGTCTATCTATCTATCTATCTATCTATCTATCTATCTATCTATCTATCTATCTATCTATCTATCTATCTATGTCTATGTCTATCTATTAATGATATACAGTATCTACATCTAATATATATATACCTGTTCATGTTTATCTATCTGTCTTCTTATATCTATAAATATCCATCTATTCATATATCTATCTATTCACCTATCTATCGATCGATCAATTTATCTATCATCTATATATCTCCCTATCCATATCTATTTAGCTATCTCTATGTATGAACCGTGAAGGTTGAGTTTATAAGTTAACATTTTTTTCCCAAGAATATTAAATTATTTATTTATTATTTTTTTAAAAAAGGCCTTCTTGCTAGACAGCATCAATCAGACACAGATATTCCCAGCTGACAGATGTGAACTGAGATAAACCCACTCTGCGGCTACTGCTTTTGTCTATGTCACTGCTCCCCTCTCTCTGTCACTGCTCCCCTCTCTCTGTCACTGCTCCCCTCTCTCTGTCACTGCTCCTCCCTCTCTGACTGTCACTGCTTCTCTCTCTCTGTCACTGCTCCCCTCTCTCTGTCACTGCTCCTTTCTCTCTGACTGTCACTGCTCCTCTCTATCTGACTGTCACTGCTCCTCTCTCTCTGTCACTGCTCTCCTCTCTCTGTCACTGCTCCTCTCTCTCTGACTGTCACTGCTCCTCTCTCTCTGTCACTGCTCCCCTCTCTCTGTCACTGCTCCTCTCTCTCTGACTGTCACTGCTCCTATCTCTGACTGTCACTGCTCCCCTCTCTCTGTCACTGCTCCTCTCTATCTGTCACTGCTCCTCCCACTCTGACTGTCACTGCTCCCCTCTCTCTGTCACTGCTCCTCTCTCTCTGACTGTCACTGCTCCCCTCTCTCTGTCACTGCTCCCCTCTCTCTGTCACTGCTCCTCTCTCTCTGACTGTCACTGCTCCCCTCTCTCTGTCACTGCTCCCCTCTCTCTGTCACTGCTCCTCCCTCTCTGACTGTCACTGCTCCCCTCTCTCTGTCGCTGCTCCCCTCTCTCTCTGTCACTGCTCCTCTCTCTCTGTCACTGCTCCCCTCTCTCTGTCACTGCTCCTCTCTCTCTGACTGTCACTGCTCCTCTCTCTCTGTCACTGCTCCCCTCTCTCTGTCACTGCTCCTCTCTCTCTCTCACTGTCACTGCTTCTCTCTCTCTGTCACTGTTCCTCTCTCTCTGTCACTGCTCCTCTCTCTCTGACTTTCACTGCTCCCCTCTCTCTGTCACTGCTCCCCTCTCTCTGTCACTGCTCCTCCCTCTCTGACTGTCACTGCTCCCCTCTCTCTGTCGCTGCTCCCCTCTCTCTCTCTGTCACTGCTCCCCTCTCTGTCACTGCTCCCCTCTCTCTGTCACTGCTCCTCTCTCTCTCTGACTGTCACTGCTCCTCTCTCTCTGTCACTGCTCCCCTCTCTCTGTCACTGCTCCTCTCTCTCTCTCACTTTCACTGCTTCTGTCTCTCTGTCACTGTTCCTCTCTCTCTCTGTCACTGTTCCTCTCTCTCTGACTTTCACTGCTCCCCTCTCTCTGTCACTGCTCCCCTCTCTCTGTCACTGCTCCTCCCTCTCTGACTGTCACTGCTCCCCTCTCTCTGTCGCTGCTCCCCTCTCTCTCTGTCACTGCTCCTCTCTCTCTGTCACTGCTCCCCTCTCTCTGTCACTGCTCCTCTCTCTCTGACTGTCACTGCTCCTCTCTCTCTCTGTCACTGCTCCCCTCTCTCTGTCACTGCTCCCCTCTCTCTGTCACTGCTCCTCCCTCTCTGACTGACACTGCTCCCCTCTCCCTGTCACTGCTCCTCTCTCTCTGACTGTCACTGCTCCCCTCTCTCTGTCACTGCTCCTCTCTCTCTGTCACTGCTCCTCTCTGTCTGTCACTGCTCCCCTCTCTCTGTCACTGCTCCTCTCTGTCTGTCACTGCTCCCCTCTCTCTGTCACTGCTCCTCTCTCTCTGATAGTCACTGCTCCTCTCTGTCTGTCACTGCTCCCCTCTCTCTGTCACTGCTCCTCTCTCTGTCACTGCTCCCCTCTCTCTGTCACTGCTCCCCTCTCTCTGACTGTCACTGCTCCCCTCTCTCTGACTGTCACTGCTCCTCTCTCTGTCACTGCTCCCCTCTCTCTGACTGTCACTGCTCCCCTCTCTCTGACTGTCACTGCTCCTCTCTCTGTCACTGCTCCCCTCTCTCTGACTGTCACTGCTCCCCTCTCTGTCACTGCTCCCCTCTCTCTGACTGTCACTGCTCCCCTCTCTCTGCCACTGCACCACTCGTTCCCTTTTTACCCCGAATATTCTTATTTCTATTTGTCTATAAGATTTCCCTTTTTTTAACCTGATTTAATTTAGTTAAATGTTATAAATAATGTAATATTTAATGCTCTAAATAATAATAATAATAATAATAATAATAATTAATACAGCTACACATGATAACACTATTATAATATACACCTGCGGCTGGCCGGAAATGGCTGCAGATTTATTTGCGTATTAATGCACTGGCATGTCCTGATGACGTTTCCTGGTTTTGTTATCGGCGTATTAATCACATGGGATGATTTGGAACACTGGGCTGTCACTATTGAGTACCATTGCTATGCGGGGTGTGCTCCGCGGGATGGGGGTATTTGGGAAGGGTGGGCTCCGCAGGTTGAGGTACTTTGTGCAAATTGGGCTGGGGGAGGGGGGGGGGGCGGGCTCTTTGTGCAGGATGTACTCCGCAGGGTGGGGGTCTTTGTGCAGGATGGGCTGGGGGGGGGGGGGGGGTTAGGGGGCGCTCTTTGTGCAGGATGTACTCCGCAGGGTGGGGGTCTTTGTGCAGGATGGGCTGGGGGGGAGGTTTTTTATGCAGGATGTACTCCGCAGGGTGGGGGTCTGTCTGCAGGATGTACTCCGCAGGGTGGGGGTCTTTGTGCAGGATGGGCGGGGGGGGGAGGTTTTTTGTACAGGATGTACTCCGCAGGGTGGGGGTCTTTGTGAAGGGTGGGCTCGCGGGATGGGGCCCCCTTGGACCTGAATTGTAACTCTTTGGCTTTTCTTTGACTTTGCAGGTGAAGATTTGGTTTCAGAATAAACGCTCCAAGTACAAGAAGCTCATTAAACAAGGAGGGAACCCGCACGAGAGCGACCCCCTGGCCGGATCGGGCCCCCTGTCGCCCCGCTCTCCAGCCATCCCCCCTGTATGGGACGTTTCGGGTACAGGCAAGGGGGTGAACCTGCCCCCGAACAGCTACATGCCTAGCTACTCCCACTGGTACTCTGCCCCCCACCAGGACACAATGCAGAGGTCACAGATGATGTGACCCCCCGGGGTGCACAGCGTGCCAAGACTGACATGGTAAAAACCTCACCTGTGTGACCCCCACATCGTCGAGCGACAGCAGAAATCTGGTGCGACGTTTTGGTGGAGGCACCAAATCCACTTTTTTTGAAGAAACCTCAATGACACAACTTGAAAATGGCAGATGTCTCCTGGCGAGGACAAAACAAATGGCCGGACCCTCCCGGATTCACAGAAGACCTGGGGAATTTCATAAACTGAATGGAGTGAACGCTTGCGTCGGCGTCGGAAGTCCTCCCGACGCGTCGGCGCTGAGGCAGCGATTCTTTCCTGATCGGAGGCGGAATCTGACCGACCAGTCAGGGCCGAAAAAAAATCAACCACTTTTTTTTTTTTTTTTTTTTTCTAATCTACAGAGACTGTGAATAGCCGCAGATTAGGGGTAGCGAGGAGACTCGACCTTCAGAAATTACAGGGACTTTATAATTATGAAATGTATGTATATATTGTTGAATTTTAGTTGTACATACTTTATATGTTATTGTCTTTCATAAATGGAGGAAGAAAACAAATAATTCCTGAATCATTTGGATTGTTTCGTTTATTAATGTTGCTATGATGGTGCAAGGAGCAGGAGGAAT
>NC_090650.1:7137129-7149629 GCF_040937935.1 Hyperolius riggenbachi
GCGCCATAATTAGTGTAATTTTTCATGCAGCCCGCTGATTATAGCGTTTTTACCGTCAAAGATAATTACCTGTAATTTTCTCCCACTTTTAATAGTAAAAAGGCATCTTTATTTAGCTACAGAGACAGGAGAAAAGCGAAACAAAGCAGCAGAATCATTCTGTTATTCACATACAAATTGCAGAGATGGGGGGCCTAGAAATTGTGAATTAGCCTAGATTCTCAGAGAGGAGAGGAGATTGGAGGATGGGGGGGGGGGAGGGGGGTCTGCAGCTGGGGAGGGGGGGCAGAAAATAGCTGAGACCAGATAAATGTATAGAGGAATAATGCAAAGGACAGGACAGGCCACGATAGGGATTAGCTGCATATTGCCTGGCTTGGGGGATAATAACTTGCCTATTCCCACAGCAATGTCTGGGGAGCCGCACTACAAGTCCCAGCGTGCTCCCCGCAGCTCCTGACACACTTGGGGCTGGTAAGGGGGATCATCAGCCACAGCTGACAGTTTTGTTCATGAATTATATTTAGAGCTATGAAAGCCAGCTAGCTTCCTTCATGTGCAGAGCAGGAGGAGAGCCACCTACAGGCCGACAGGAGAGGCGCACTCTCAGGACTACTATAGGGTATCGGCTGAGGATATACAGGAGGGGTATAGTTCTTATTAAAACTGCACAATCTCCCCACTGTCTGTCCTGTACTGCATATATGTGCTTCATGCATCAACCTCCTCTGTATCTATACATCACATATCTCTCTTCTGTATCTATGCATCCCTATGTACATTACATATGTCTCCTCTGTATCTATACATCCCTATATACATCATTCCTCTGTAACTATACACCATTATATACATCACATATATCTCCTCTGTATCTATACATCCCTATATACATCATACATATCACTCCTCTGTATCTATACATCCCTATATACATCACACATATCTCCTCTGTATCTATACATGCCTATATACATCATACATCTCTCCACTGTATCTATACATCCCTATATACATCACATATCTCTCCTCTGTATCTATACATCCCTATATACATCACACATCTCTCCTCTGCATCTATACATCCCTATATACATCACATATCTCTCCTCTGTATCTATACATCCCTATATACATCACATATCTCTCCTCTGTATTTATACATCCCTATATACATCACATATGTCTCCTCTGTATCTATACATCCCTATATACATCACACATCTCTCCTCTGTATCGATACATCCCTATATACATCACATATCTCTAATCTGTATCTATACATCCCTATATACATCACATATGCTCTGTATCTATACATCCCTATATACATCACACATCTCTCCTCTGTATCTATACATCCCTATATACATCACACATCTCTCCTCTGTATCTATACATCCCTATATACATCACATATCTCTCCTCTGTATCTATACATCCCTATATACATCACATATCTCTCCTCTGTATCTATACATCCCTATATACATCACACACCTCTCCTCTGTATCTATACATCCCTATATACATCACACATCTCTCCTCTGCATCTATACATCCCTATACACATCACACATCTCTCCCCTGTATCTATACATCCCTATATACATCACATATCTCTCCTCTGTATCTATACATCCCTATATACATCACACATCTCTCCTCTATATCTATACATCCCTATACACATCACACATCTCTCCCCTGTATCTATACATCCCTATATACATCACATATCTCTCCTCTGTATCTATACATCCCTATATACATCACACATCTCTCCTCTGTATCTATACATCCTTATATACATCACACATCTCTCATCTGTATCTATACATCCCTATATACATCACACATCTCTCCTCTGTATCTGTACATCCCTATATACATCACACATCTCTCCTCTGTATCTATACATCCCTATATACATCACAAATCTCTCCTCTGTATCTGTACATCCCTATATACATCACACATCTCTCCTCTGTATCTATACATCCCTATATACATCACACATCTCTCCTCTGTATCTATACATCCCTATATACATCACACATCTCTCATCTGTATCTATACATCCCTATATACATCACATATCTCTCCTCTGTATCTATACATCCCTATACACATCACATATCTCTCCCCTGTATCTATACATCCCTATATACATCACATATCTCTCCTCTGTATCTATACATCCCTATATACATCACACATCTCTCCTCTGTATCTATACATCCCTATACACATCACACATCTCTCCCCTGTATCTATACATCCCTATATAAATCACACATCTCTCCCCTGTATCTATACATCCCTATATACATCACATATCTCTCCTCTGTATCTATACATCCCTATATACATCACATATCTCTCCTCTGTATCTATACATCCCTATATACATCACACATCTCTCCTCTGTATCTATACATCCCTATACACATCACACATCTCTCCTCTGTATCTATACATCCCTATATACATCACACATCTCTCCTCTGTATCTACACATCCCTATATACATCACATATCTCTCCTCTGTATTTATACATCCCTATATACATCACATATGTCTCCTCTGTATCTATACATCCCTATATACATCACACATCTCTCCTCTGTATCGATACATCCCTATATACATCACATATCTCTAATCTGTATCTATACATCCCTATATACATCACATATGCTCTGTATCTATACATCCCTATATACATCACACATCTCTCCTCTGTATCTATACATCCCTATATACATCACACATCTCTCCTCTATATCTATACATCCCTATATACATCACACATCTCTCCTCTGTATCTATACATCCCTATATACATCACACATCTCTCATCTGTATCTATACATCCCTATATACATCACATATCTCTCCTCTGTATCTATACATCCCTATATACATCACACATCTCTCCTGTGTATCTATACATCCCTATACACATCACATATCTCTCCCCTGTATCTATACATCCCTATATACATCACATATCTCTCCTCTGTATCTATACATCCCTATACACATCACATATCTCTCCCCTGTATCTATACATCCCTATATACATCACATATCTCTCCTCTGTATCTATACATCCCTATATACATCACACATCTCTCCTCTGTATCTATACATCCCTATACACATCACACATCTCTCCCCTGTATCTATACATCCCTATACACATCACATATCTCTCCCCTGTATCTATACATCCCTATATACATCACACATCTCTCCTCTGTATCTATACATCCCTATATACATCACACATCTCTCCTCTGCATCTATACATCCCTATACACATCACACATCTCTCCCCTGTATCTATACATCCCTATATACATCACATATCTCTCCTCTGTATCTATACATCCCTATATACATCACACATCTCTCCTCTATATCTATACATCCCTATACACATCACACATCTCTCCCCTGTATCTATACATCCCTATACACATCACATATCTCTCCTCTGTATCTATACATCCCTATATACATCACACATCTCTCCTCTGTATCTATACATCCTTATATACATCACACATCTCTCATCTGTATCTATACATCCCTATATACATCACACATCTCTCCTCTGTATCTATACATCCCTATACACATCACATATCTCTCCCCTGTATCTATACATCCCTATATACATCACATATCTCTCCTCTGTATCTATACATCCCTATATACATCACACATCTCTCCTCTGTATCTATACATCCCTATACACATCACACATCTCTCCCCTGTATCTATACATCCCTATATACATCACACATCTCTCCCCTGTATCTATACATCCCTATATACATCACATATCTCTCCTCTGTATCTATACATCCCTATATACATCACATATCTCTCCTCTGTATCTATACATCCCTATATACATCACACATCTCTCCCCTGTATCTACACATCCCTATATACATCACACATCACTCCTCTGTATCTATACATCCCTATATACATCACACATCTCTCCTCTGTATCTACACATCCCTATATACATCACATATCTCTCCTCTGTATTTATACATCCCTATATACATCACATATGTCTCCTCTGTATCTATACATCCCTATATACATCACACATCTCTCCTCTGTATCGATACATCCCTATATACATCACATATCTCTAATCTGTATCTATACATCCCTATATACATCACATATGCTCTGTATCTATACATCCCTATATACATCACACATCTCTCCTCTGTATCTATACATCCCTATATACATCACACATCTCTCCTCTGTATCTATACATCCCTATATACATCACACATCTCTCCTCTGTATCTATACATCCCTATATACATCACACATCTCTCATCTGTATCTATACATCCCTATATACATCACATATCTCTCCTCTGTATCTATACATCCCTATATACATCACACATCTCTCCTCGGTATCTATACATCCCTATACACATCACATATCTCTCCCCTGTATCTATACATCCCTATATACATCACATATCTCTCCTCTGTATCTATACATCCCTATATACATCACACATCTCTCCTCTGTATCTATACATCCCTATACACATCACACATCTCTCCCCTGTATCTATACATCCCTATATACATCACACATCTCTCCCCTGTATCTATACATCCCTATATACATCACATATCTCTCCTCTGTATCTATACATCCCTATATACATCACATATCTCTCCTCTGTATCTATACATCCCTATATACATCACACATCTCTCCTCTGTATCTATACATCCCTATACACATCACACATCTCTCCCCTGTATCTATACATCCCTATATACATCACACATCTCTCCTCTGTATCTATACATCCCTATATACATCACACATCTCTCCTCTGTATCTACACATCCCTATATACATCACATATCTCTCCTCTGTATTTATACATCCCTATATACATCACATATGTCTCCTCTGTATCTATACATCCCTATATACATCACACATCTCTCCTCTGTATCGATACATCCCTATATACATCACATATCTCTAATCTGTATCTATACATCCCTATATACATCACATATGCTCTGTATCTATACATCCCTATATACATCACACATCTCTCCTCTGTATCTATACATCCCTATATACATCACATATCTCTCCTCTGTATCTATACATCCCTATATACATCACATATCTCTCCTCTGTATCTATACATCCCTATATACATCACACATCTCTCCTCTGTATCTATACATCCCTATATACATCACACATCTCTCCTCTGCATCTATACATCCCTATACACATCACACATCTCTCCCCTGTATCTATACATCCCTATATACATCACATATCTCTCCTCTGTATCTATACATCCCTATATACATCATACATATCTCCTCTATATCTATACATCCCTATACACATCACACATCTCTCCCCTGTATCTATACATCCCTATATACATCACATATCTCTCCTCTGTATCTATACATCCCTATATACATCACACATCTCTCCTCTGTATCTATACATCCTTATATACATCACACATCTCTCATCTGTATCTATACATCCCTATATAACACATCTCTCCTCTGTATCTATACATCCCTATACACATCACATATCTCTCCCCTGTATCTATACATCCCTATATACATCACATATCTCTCCTCTGTATCTATACATCCCTATATACATCACACATCTCTCCTCTGTATCTATACATCCCTATACACATCACACATCTCTCCCCTGTATCTATACATCCCTATATACATCACACATCTCTCCTCTGTATCTATACATCCCTATATACATCACACATCTCTCCTCTGTATCTATACATCCCTATACACATCACACATCTCTCCCCTGTATCTATAAATCCCTATATACATCACACATCTCTCCTCTGTATCTATACATCCCTATATACATCACACATCTCTCCTCTGTATCTATACATCATTATATACATCACACATCTCTCATCTGTATCTATCTATACATCCCTATATACATCACACATCTCTCCTCTGTATCTATACATCCCTATATACATCACACATCTCTCCTCTGTATCTATATATCCCTATATACATCACACATCTCTCCTCTGCATCTATACATCCCTATACACATCACATATCTCTCCCCTGTATCTATACATCCCTATATACATCACATATCTCTCCCCTGTATCTATACATCGCTATATACATCACACATCTCTCCTCTATATCTATACATCCCTATACACATCACACATCTCTCCCCTGTATCTATACATCCCTATATACATCACATATCTCTCCTCTGTATCTATACATCCCTATATACATCACACATCTCTCCTCTGTATCTATACATCCCTATACACATCACACATCTCTCCCCTGTATCTATACATCCCTATATACATCACACATCTCTCCTCTGTATCTATACATCCCTATATACATCACACATCTCTCCTCTGTATCTATACATCATTATATACATCACACATCTCTCATCTGTATCTATCTATACATCCCTATATACATCACACATCTCTCCTCTGTATCTATACATCCCTATATACATCACACATCTCTCCTCTGTATCTATACATCCCTATATACATCACACATCTCTCCTCTGTATCTATACATCCCTATACACATCACACATCTCTCCCCTGTATCTATACATCCCTATATACATCACACATCTCTCCTCTGTATCTATACATCCCTATATACATCACACATCTCTCCTCTGTATCTATACATCATTATATACATCACACATCTCTCATCTGTATCTATCTATACATCCCTATATACATCACACATCTCTCCTCTGTATCTATACATCCCTATATACATCACACATCTCTCCTCTGTATCTATATATCCCTATATACATCACACATCTCTCCTCTGCATCTATACATCCCTATACACATCACACATCTCTCCCCTGTATCTATACATCCCTATATACATCACATATCTCTCCTCTGTATCTATACATCGCTATATACATCACACATCTCTCCTCTATATCTATACATCCCTATACACATCACACATCTCTCCCCTGTATCTATACATCCCTATATACATCACATATCTCTCCTCTGTATCTATACATCCCTATATACATCACACATCTCTCCTCTGTATCTATACATCCCTATACACATCACACATCTCTCCCCTGTATCTATACATCCCTATATACATCACACATCTCTCCTCTGTATCTATACATCCCTATATACATTACACATCTCTCCTCTGTATCTATACATCATTATATACATCACACATCTCTCATCTGTATCTATACATCCCTATATACATCACACATCTCTCCTCTGTATCTATACATCCCTATATACATCACACATCTCTCCTCTGTATCTATACATCCCTATATACATCACACATCTCTCCTCTGCATCTATACATCCCTATATACATCATACATCTCTCCTCTGCATCTATACATCCCTATATACATCACACATCTCTCCTCTGTATCTATACATCCCTATATACATCACACATTTCTCCTCTGTATCTATACATCCCTATATACATCACACATCTCTCATCTGTATCTATACATCCCTATATACATCACATATCTCTCCTCTGTATCTATACATCCCTATATACATCACACATCTCTCCTCTGTATCTATACATCCCTATACACATCACACATCTCTCCCCTGTATCTATACATCCCTATATACATCACATATCTCTCCTCTGTATCTATACATCCCTATATACATCACACATCTCTCCTCTGTATCTATACATCCTTATACACATCACACATCTCTCCCCTGTATCTATACATCCCTATATACATCACATATCTCTCCTCTGTATCTATACATCCCTATATACATCACACATCTCTCCTCTGTATCTATACATCCTTATATACATCACACATCTCTCCTCTGTATCTATACATCCCTATATACATCACATATCTCTCCTCTGTATCTATACATCCCTATATACATCACATATCTCTCCTCTGTATCTATACATCCCAATATACATCACACATCTCTCCTCTGTATCTATACATCCCTATATACATCACACATCTCTCCTCTGAATCTATACATCCCTATATACATCATACATCTCTCCCCTGTATCTAGACATCCCTATATACATCACACATCTCTCCCCTGTATCTATACATCCCTATATACATCACACATCTCTCCTCTGCATCTATACATCCCTATATACATCACACATCTCTCTTCTGTATCTATACATCCCTATATACATCACACATCTCTCTTCTGTATCTATACATCCCTATATACATCACACATCTCTCCTCTGTATCTATACATCCCTATATACATCACACATCTCTCCTCTGTATCTATACATCCTTATACACATCACACATCTCTCCCCTGTATCTATACATCCCTATATACATCACATATCTCTCCTCTGTATCTATACATCCCTATATACATCACATATCTCTCCTCTGTATCTATACATCCCAATATACATCACACATCTCTCCTCTGTATCTATACATCCCTATATACATCACACATCTCTCCTCTGAATCTATACATCCCTATATACATCATACATGTCTCCCCTGTATCTATACATCCCTATATACATCACACATCTCTCCCCTGTATCTATACATCCCTATATACTTCACACATCTCTCCTCTGCATCTATACATCCCTATATATATCACACATCTCTCTTCTGTATCTATACATCCCTATATACATCACACATCTCTCCTCTGTATCTATACATCCCTATATACATCACACATCTCTCCTCTGTATCTATACATCCCTATACACATCACACATCTCTCCCCTGTATCTATACATCCCTATATACATCACACATCTCTCCTCTGTATCCATACATCCCTATATACATCACACATCTCTCCTCTGTATCTACACATCCCTATATACATCACACATCTCTCCCCTATATCTATACATCCCTATATACATCACACATCTCTCCTCTGTATCTATACATCCCTATATACATCACACATCTCTCATCTGTATCTATACATCCCTATATACATCACACATCTCTCCCCTGTATCTATACATCCCTATATACATCACACATCTCTCCCCTGTATCTATACATCCCTATATACATCACACATCTCTCCTCTGCATCTATACATCCCTATATACATCATACATGTCTCCCCTGTATCTATACATCCCTATATACATCACACATCTCTCCCCTGTATCTATACATCCCTATATACTTCACACATCTCTCCTCTGCATCTATACATCCCTATATATATCACACATCTCTCTTCTGTATCTATACATCCCTATATACATCACACATCTCTCCTCTGTATCTATACATCCCTATATACATCACACATCTCTCCTCTGTATCTATACATCCCTATACACATCACACATCTCTCCCCTGTATCTATACATCCCTATATACATCACACATCTCTCCTCTGTATCCATACATCCCTATATACATCACACATCTCTCCTCTGTATCTATACATCCCTATATACATCACACATCTCTTCTCTGTATCTATACATCCCTATATACATCACACATCTCTCCTCTGTACTATACATCCCTATATACATCACACATCTCTCCTCTGTATCTATACATTCCTATATACATCACATATCTCTCCTCTGTATCTACACATCCCTATATACATCACACATCTCTCCCCTATATCTATACATCCCTATATACATCACACATCTCTCCTCTGTATCTATACATCCCTATATACATCACACATCTCTCATCTGTATCTATACATCCCTATATACATCACACATCTCTCCCCTGTATCTATACATCCCTATATACATCACACATCTCTCCCCTGTATCTATACATCCCTATATACATCACACATCTCTCCTCTGCATCTATACATCCCTATATACATCACACATCTCTCTTCTGTATCTATACATCCCTATATACATCACACATCTCTCCTCTGTACTATACATCCCTATATACATCACACATCTCTCCTCTGTATCTATACATCCCTATATACATCACACATCTCTCCTCTGTATCTATACATCCCTATATACATCACACATCTCTCCTCTGTATCTATACATCCCTATATACATCATACATCTCTCTAAAGTGCTGCAGCAGATGTCAGCATAAGCCAACTGTATTGTTACAGGGTAAATCAAAGGTGGTGGGCCTGATAATTAGACAACGTTCGACAAACACATAACAAAGCAGCGTTTTCAAACAAATCACACAATGTGGTAATGTATCCCCCAAATACACATAATACGGCAGCGTTTCCTACAAAATACACATAATACGGCAGCGTTTCCTACAAAATACACATAATACGGCAGCGTTTCCTACAAAATACACATAATACGGCAGCGTTTCCTACAAAATACACATAATGCGGTAGTGTTCCAAAACAAAATACACATAATGAGACAGTGTTCCCACAAAATACATGTAATGCAGCAGCATTTCCCCAAAGTACACATCATGCAGCAGCGTTTCCCCCAAAATACACATAATGAGGCAAATTCCCCACAATATACATGTAATGTGGCAGCATTTTCCCCAAACTGCACATCATCTGACAGTGTTTCCCCCCTAAAAAACACATAAAGCAGCAGTGGTTTCCCCAAAATACACATCATGCAGCGTTTTTTCAAAATGTACATAATGTGGCAGAATTGAAACACAAAATATATATAATTACGCAGCTGTCCTACAAAATACACTGCGGCAGCATGTTTCCCAAAATAAACATTATGTGGTAGCATTTCCCCAAAATACACATAATGAGACAGAGTTCCCACAAAAAACGCATAATGCGGCAGCGGTTTCCCAAAAATACACATCATGCAGCATTTCCCAAAAATACACATCATGTAAAAGTGTTCCCACAAAAACACATAATGCAGCAGCGTTATGCCCCAAAAGACACACTATGCAGCAGCGTTTCCCAAAAATACAAATGATGCAGCTATGTTTCCCCCAAAATACACATAAATACACATTAGGCCGGCCTTTCCCCCATAAAAATATATTAGGCAGTGCACCCCTTTAATGTTTCTGATCTTCCCCCTTGGAGAAGGGCTCCTCCCTGTTAGTGCCCCCCCCCCACTCCCCCTTAATATCACTGGTGTCAGTGGCACCTGAAAATAAAAACAATTTACTCACCTGGCAGATGACTCCTCTTCTGTCCTTCAGCGATGCTCCAGCTGCAATTCTCCCACGCTGACAGGCAGTTTAGGGCTGCAGGAAAATGTCCACTGGAGCCCAGCACTGAAGACACAAATAGTCTCTAGTGTGGGGCTTCAGATGCCATTTTCCTAAGGCCAAATCTGCCAGAATACACGGCGGGAGGAAGGGGGTAGAGGTTTTACTGTACTTGGTCCTGGAACTTTACACAATGCACACCCAACAGCCTAAAATGACCACTTCCTCCCGCCTCCCAGCCCATGGATGCCAGGTTCCCCTTGCCCACACATTAACCCAGGATTTCCAAAGGGGGGAATTCCTGATGAAAGATCTTCCTCAGCCCCGCACAATACAGTATATAAATATGGTAGGACATCATGCTGGGAACACATAATGCAATTTTCCGTCCAACTGACCGACCGACAGCTGGATCGATCAGGCACAGTTTGGATACAGATAATAATGAGGACAGCAGACATTGCTAATGAAGGGGAAAGTGAAGCATTCACCCAGCAGGGCACAGGGCTCTGCTCATACAACACACATCTCTCCTCTGTATCTATACATCCCTATATACATCACACATGCTCTGTATCTATACATCCCTATATACATCACACATCTCTCCTCTGTATCTATACATCCCTATATACATCACATATGCTCTGTATCTATACATCCCTCCCTATATACATCATACATCTCTCCTCCGTATCTATACATCCCAATATACATCACACATGCTCTGTATCTATACATCCCTCCCTATATACATCATACATCTCTCCTCTGTATCTATACATCCCTATATACATCATACATGCTCTGTATCTATACATCCCTATATACATCACACATCTTTCCTCTGTATCTATACATCCCTATATACATCACACATGCTCTGTATCTATACATCCCTATATACATCATACATCTCTCCTCCGTATCTATACATCCCTATATACATCACATATGCTCTGTATCTATACATCCCTCCCTATATACATCATACATCTCTCCTCTGTATCTATACATCCCTATATACATCACACATGCTCTGTATCTATACATCCCTATATACATCACACATCTCTCCTCTGTATCTATACATCCCTATATACATCACATATGCTCTATATCTATACATCCCTCCCTATATACATCATACATCTCTCCTCCGTATCTATACATCCCTATATA
>NC_090650.1:7157129-7197129 GCF_040937935.1 Hyperolius riggenbachi
ACAGAGGAGGATGCAGGGACACAGGGGCAGAGGAGAACGCAGAGACATTGGAGGACGCAGGGACACAGGGACAGAGGAGGACACAAGGACAGAGGAGGACGCAGGGACAGAGGAGGACGCAGAGACAGAGGAAGATGCAGGGACAGAGGAAGACGCAGGGACAGAGGTACAGAGGAGGACGCAGGGACGCTGGGACAGAGGAGGACGCAGGGACAGAGTAGGATGCAGGGACACAGGTACAGAGGAGGACGCAGGGACAGAGGAGGATGCAGGGACAGAGGAGGACGCAGGGACAGAGGAGGACACAGGGACAGAGGAGGAAGCAAGAAGAGAGGAGGACACAGGGACAGAGGAGGATGCAGGGACAGAGGAGGACGCAGGGACAGAGGAGGACACAGGGACAGAGGAGGAAGCAAGAAGAGAGGAGGACACAGGGACAGAGGAGGGCGCAGGGACAGAGGAGGTCGCAGGGACACAGGGACAGAGGAGGACGCAGGGACAGAGGAGGATGCAGGGACACAGGTACAAAGGAGGAGGACGCAGGGACAGAGGAGGGCGCAGGGACAGAAGAGGACGCAGGGCCACAGGGACAGACAAGGACACAGGGGAGGGACAGAGGAGGATGCAGGGACAGAGAAGGACGCCTGGACAGGGCTTATAGTATATAGGATTTATATCCACTAGGATGACGTGGTGCATTATGGGATCTGCTTCTTGCTCAGGGGATGCTGCATAGTTGTAGGAAAGCAGAGAAAATACCCTGTAAACATGACAGTCATGCAAAGCAAAACATATTAACAAATATAATGTACAGGTACCTAACTACATCTAGTAATGGATTAAATTATTAATATTATTATCACCCACCACACAGATCCTGCCCAACAAAACAGCAGCACAAGAAACAGTAGAGTTAGAGCTCTGTCCTTAAAACAACAGTAATAATAAAAGCAACAACAGTAATAATCTAATAAACAATAAAACATAATTGTACACTATTTCTGCTACCTGTATGCAGGCGGCCGAGTCACCTGTTCACTAGTGAAAATGTTACAAAATGTAGAGAGTCTACCATAATAGGGAGTCAGAGTGGTGTCCTGCTGAAGAATTACAGCTCATGGGGTCAGTGGGTGATCCGCATAGGTTTTCCATAGAAGACGGTGTCCGATTTACCCTGTGGGGCTGAAGCTTTATCTTTGCCCAACATGGGGGTCCCGCATAGACTCGTACCCTGAGCCCTCTGTTCCGCGCGAGCTCCGCGCCCAGCCGCTACAGCATCCTGTCCCGCACGAGCTCCGCGCTCTGTTTCTCTGTTCCGCGCCAGCTCTGCGCCCAGCCGCTACAGCATCCTGTCCCGCACCAGCTCCGCGCTCTGTTTCTCTGTTCCGCACCAGCTCCGCTACGCGCACGGCCGCTCCAGCTCCGCTCCGTACTCTGAGCTCCGGCTCATGCTGCAGATGGTCGGGGAAGCGTCGGCTGCAGGAACACATCCAGGTGTGAAGCAGTTTGCACAGCCCAGGCACCTCTTATATTGCTGGCAAAATTAGCTGTTATTACTGTCACTGTTTAGTGATGGTTAGCTTAAAAAATGCTGTAATCAAGAGCCTGGTGTATCTTTGCAAATTGCAGATAATTGTGAACGTCCAGATTATGATAATAGCATCCTAATCCAGCCTGCAATATAATTATTACAAAGTGTTCCGTCTGAAGCTGTCCAGTAGGGCTAATTCTGCTATTATTTACACCTTATTTTTGCAGGACTGGAAGCGATTGCTGAGTGGAAAATGTGCAATTGTCACTTTTCTGCGCCCAGGATGGGGGGCTTTAAGGGGGAAGGGGGTCTGCAGACACCAGGGACAAAGGCAGCTTGTAGATGCTGAGATTGTCTTCCTAGCTGGGCGAGGGATTGCTCGGCTGTCTTCTGCTGGGAATACACACGGTTCGTTTCTGCTCGATAGATAATTGCCGACATGTCCGATCTTCCGTTCGATCTTTCGCAGCTTGATTTTTGATAGACGTGAATGGAAAAAGATAAGAAAATTGACTGACTGCAGAATGGAGCGGCAAAAACGATTGAGCGCAGAATCGAGCAGCAGAAATATATCGTGTATTCCCAGCATTCCAGTCCTTTGTCCCCGAAATGCACTTGTGGATAATGTAGATTCTCTTCCAAATCGTCTCCTTGAGTATTTAATGCTGGGAACTACACACTATGCAATTTCCAAACCCGATCGTGGGGAATCGGACTATTATTTCTGCCATGTCCGATCTGCTCTCATTTGTTAAGGCCGGTTACACATCAGAAACGTGCAGGAGAACGGCTCCTGCAGGCGTTGCGGCGTGTCGTCGGGAAACTCCGGTGTGACGCTAAGTAGCGGCGGTAGTAGTTAATTAACCTGAAGGGGAAACGGCGATTCCCGACGATAAAATGCGCCAGGATGCGTCGTATCGCAACGTATCGAAACGCAGCGTCGGGTGTGAAAGGTAAAAGGAAAGTCTATGGACTTTCATCTTACCTTGGCTAACGCAAAGTATAGACTTTGCGGTAAAACGCTGAAAAAGGGCTCTGGTGTGAAAGAGCCCTAAAGGGGTCGATTTTTCAGAGTTATCACAGGAAAATCGATCCCGTTATGAAACGGAAGCAGTTTGGACATGTACACACGATGCAAACCTCTCAGATTACCCGTTGATTGGATGGGAAATTGCATCATGTCATTTATCCAGCATAATTGGGCAGATCAAATGCAATGCACCTGATTCAGTTGAACACTTTGTATGCTGTTATCAACCATTATTGGAAAGGTGTTATGGACTGGTATTGTGTTTGATCGGGTGTACTGGTGTAGTGTTGATTGGATGGACTGGTATTTGTATTGGGGCTCCACTCGTCCTGCCCTGAGCCCTTGCTGTTCCAATCACTTTAAAGGGCATTATCCCCACACTTTGATTGGCCCAATAGGCTGCCTGTCCATTTTCCTGTCAAGTGACAGGCAGCCTATTGGGTCAATCAAAGTGCGGGGATAATGTCCTGTAAAGTGATTGGACCCGCAGGGGCTCAGGGCAGGGCGAGTGGAGCTCTCGTCATTGCCAATTAGCAGGCATAAGTTTGTAGCGCTGGCTATGCTACTCTGATAAGGTGTGTTAACCCTAAGACGGGGTGTTAGCTCTGATAAGGTATGCCAACTCTGATAAGGCATGTTAACTTTCATCAGGCGTGTTAACTCTGATAAGGCATGCTATTTGTCTTAGTCAGTGGCGGCGCCACACTGGGGCTTACCCAGGCTTCAGCCCCAGCTGGTGACTTATCAGCCCCCCCTAAAGCCCCCCCGCCGCAAGTTCCTTCACACGAGGAGGAGGACTGTCTGTCTATGACCGCCAGTCAGTCACCGCCCCGGCCGGGTCATATACATGCTGGCTTTGGCTAGCAGCCACGCAGAGCGGCCCACAAGTGTACGTTGTTGGTGGCGTATAAATTTGTGTCACGTGACGATGTCCGGCGTCATGTGACACTTGCAGCCGCTCCTCTCGCCTGGCCCGCCCGCTTGCCCAGGCAGCTACAGCAAGTTCCCGCCGACGGCCGAAGAGGCGAAGACAGACTGTGTCACTTAGATAGTGACTAGCCAGCCAGCCGGCAGCACTCACACCCACACAGGCACCCACAGCCACGGACAGCACAGGAAACGTCCGGACGCCAGCAGCAGCAGCCAGCAGGAGGAACTCCGAGGGAAGACTCAATGCAGCTCAAGGTGAGTGGGTGTCCAGCCAGCCATCTGCCAATGTATTTATTTTTTTTTGCACCAGCCAGGCCTGAGCTGCACTGAGCTGAGACCAGCCCGGCACCATCACCAACCAGGCCTGGAGGGCCCCAGCCCACCACCACCAGCCAGGCCTGAGCTTCCCTGAGCGGAGCCCAGCCCAGCACCACTACCAACTAGGCCTGGGGGGCCCCAGCGCGCCACCACCAGCCAGGCCTGAGGCCTTCCCACCACCAGCCAGGCCTAAGCTGCCCTGGGGCCTCAGCCCACCACCACCAGCCAGGCCTGAGCTGCCCTAGGGCCCCCAAGCCCACCACCAGCCAGGCCTGAGGCCTTCCGCCTAGCCCACCACCAGCCAGGCCTGAGCTGCCCTGGGGCCCCCAGCCCAGCACCACCAGCCAGGCCTGAGCTGCCCTGGGGCCCCCAGCCCACCACCACCAGCCAGGCCTGAGCTGCCCTGGGTCCCCCAGCCCACCAGCCTAACTACATATACTGGGGACAGCTATATGCCTGGCTACATATACTGGGGACAGCTATATGCCTGGCTACCTATGTGGGGGACACTGGCTGTCTGTGCATTAACTGGTGAAATGCTGTCTCTCATTACGTGCATTTACTGGTGAAAGGCTGTCTGTCATTACATGCATTTACTGGAAAAAAAGGCTGTCTGTCATTATGTGCATTTACTGGTGAAAAGCTGTCTATTATGGGCATTTACAGGTGAAATGCTGTCTCTCATTACGTGCATTTACCGGTGAAACGATGTCTCTCATTCTGTGCCATTACTGGGGAAACGCTGACTCTTATGTGCTTTTACTGGTGAAAGGATGTCTCTCATTACATGCATTTACTGGGGAAACGCTGTCTGTCATTATGTGCATTTGCTGGTGAAAAGCTGTCTCTTATGTGCATTTACTGGTGAAAAGCTGTCTCTTATGGGCATTAACTGGTGAAAGGCTGTCTGTCATGTGCATTAACTGGTGAAAAGCTGTCTCTTATGTGCATTTACTGGGGAAATGCTGTCTGTCATTATGTGCATGAACTGGTGAAAAGTTGTCCCTTATGTGCATTTACTGCGGAAACGCAGTCTGTCATTATGTGCATTAACTGGTGAAAAGCTGTCCCTTATGTGCATTTACTGCGGAAACGCAGTCTATCATTATGTGAATTAACTGGTGAAAAGCTGTCTCTTATGTGCATTTAATGGGGAAACTGTCTGTCATTACATGCATTAACTGGTGAAAAGCAGGCTCTTATGTGCATTTACTGCAGAAACGCAGTCTGTCATTACGTGCATTAACTGCTGAAAAGCTGATTCTTATGTGCATTTACTGGTGAAAGGCTACCTGTCATTATGTGCGTTTACTTCATTTTTTTTTCCATGTAACTACGTTAGCTGGTACAACTACATTACAGTTAGCCCCGCCCACATGACATCATGACCACGCCCAATTTTTCGCCGTGGCGCGCTTCGCGCGCCGCAAATTCCCCCCCCCAAGCCCGGCCTGCCAGCCCTCGTGCCCCCTTTGAGCCCCCCCAAAAATCTGAAGCTGGAGCCGCCACTGGTCTTAGTGAATCAAGTCCAATGTGCTCTGGGTCGGTTAGGCATCGCTAAAGCTCCCCAACATCAGTGGGCTGACATACACATGCTAGGTTCTCATACAGTATGGTGATTATCGTCTGTCCTGGTCGACCTATATCCAGCGTGTTTACATATCTTAAGGGTCGGTTTAGATGGCTGGCGGTCAGCGACTTTCCCCCTTTTTAGCATCAACAGCCACCACATCCTGTGCTGAGATTAATAGAAGCGAACATCTCAATGCGTTTACCATCCATTGCCGATAATTGCGCGAGTACCACAGTCCATTAGGGATGCCCAATCGCATTTTGCAGAAATTACATTTCTGATCAGAAAACGGAAATTGGATTTTTTGTGGAATTACCGCATTACTGCAACCCAATCATTTTCACCCAATCACACATCTTGGAAGCATTGGACTAATCAGAGAATGTAGAGCCAACTCTGAAGTATTTGGCCAATCAGAGAATGTAGAGCCAACTCGGAAGTATTTGGCCAATCAGAGAATGTAGAGCCAACTCGGAAGTATTTGGCCAATCAGAGAATGTAGAGCCAACTCGGAAGTATTTGGCCAATCAGAGAATGTAGAGCCAACTCGGAAGTATTTGGCCAATCAGAGAATGTAGAGCCAACTCGGAAGTATTTGGCCAATCAGAGAATGTAGAGCCAACTCAGAAGTATTTGGCCAATCAGAGAATGTAGAGCCAACTCGGAAGTATTTGGCCAATCAAAAAATGTAGAGCCAACTCGGAAGTATTTGGCCAATCAGAGAATGTAGAGCCAACTCTGAAGTATTTGGCCAATCACAGAATGCAGAAAATGACCAAAGAAGACTCCTCGGAAATCTACGGAATCGGAAATTCTGCGGAATCGGAAATTGGTTATTCTGACCATCCCTACAGTCAATCACGTTTTCAGAGACGCTGGAGGCAGCTTCTAGCGCACTCCGCCTTTAGCATCGGCTAAACGAAATGCCGGCAGTCAGCCGGGTGAACCCACCCTTTTTGCCATACCCCAGACAGTCTTCTCCGACTCTATCATGTACATGTAGCTGGGGAGAGGTCCGAATATACAAGATTGCATCTTCCATCAATTGGCTGAATTTCCATCCATTGGCTGAATTTCCATCCATTGGCTGAATTTCCATCCATTGGCTGAATTTCCATCTATTGGCTGAATTTCCATCTATTGGCTGAATTTCCATCCATTGGCTGAATTTCCATCTATTGGTTGAATTTCCATCCATTGGCTGAATTTCCATCTATTGGCTGAATTTCCATCCATTGGCTGAATTTCCATCCATTGGCTGAATTTCCATCTATTGGCTGAATTTCCATCTATTGGCTGAATTTCCATCCATTGGCTGAATTTCCATCCATTGGCTGAATTTCCATCCATTGGCTGAATTTCCATCTATTGGCTGAATTTCCATCCATTGGCTGAATTTCCATCTATTGGCTGAATTTCCATCCATTGGCTGAATTTCCATCCATTGGCTGAATTTCCATCTATTGGCTGAATTTCCATCCATTGGCTGAATTTCCATCCATTGGCTGAATTTCCATCCATTGGCTGAATTTCCATCTATTGGCTGAATTTCCATCCATTGGCTGATCCTCGGACCCTCTTTGCAAAACAAACAAACAAAAACAGCACCAAATAACTAATTTGGTTAATTTGAGACCTGCTAAATGCTGGATAATTATGCTGTAAACAAACGCCCATTAACACCTCGTTGTCAGATTAGTCTGGGATTACCAGTCTGTCCAGTCAGTTAGTCTCCATTAAGATACAATCTCTGATTAGCCAGGGATGCATTGAGCTAATTAATTTGTCCCAGACTTTTTATCATTGATATCTATTAAGGGTCATTGCATTTATCAGCAGACAGGAGGAGATACGCTGATAGGAGAACTATTAAGCCACTAATGTGAGCTCAGGGCTAGATCCCACACACAGTCATTCCTTCCATTTAGTGGAACCACGATCTCCGTACACACGCTTGACCAGCAGCTCCCAAAACGAATGCTAAAGCATTGGTCGGCAAAGAATAGTTTTTAAAAAAAGTTGCCTTAACGACGATAAAAGACAACGATTAGTGTTTATATAGACCAATCTGTGGTGGCGGTTCAGTTTGGACTATAAATGGGGTTAGTTGTTTGTACCGAACGATAAAAAACAATCGATCCATTCAACTGACTGACGTGGCAAATTTCAAGTCCTCATTTTTGTGGCATCTTCTAATTTTCCAATCGGCAAATTGTCAGTGCCATCATTGAAAGGGAGACTGATGAGAGAGGATACGGAGGCTGCCATATTTATTAATACCAGTTGCCTGATAGTCCGCCTGATCTTGTATCTCTTAATACTTCTATCTGTAGACCCTGAACAAGCATGAGGGAGATCAGGTACTCAGCTGACTCCGGTATTACTGGATTAGCCATATGCTTGTTACAGGGTTTTGGCTCAGAAATTACTTAAACCAGAAGATCAACTGACATTGTTTACAAATAAATAAATATGGCAGCTTCCATATTCCTCTCACCTCGAGTTCACTTTAATTCATATGTGTTCCGACATCATTTGCGATTTGGGAATCGCTAGTTCTATAGCGAGAGTGATCAAGCGAGTTAACGGGTTTAACTGTCACAATCACGTGATGACATCACACAGCGCTAATTGTGCGTATCACAAATTGTATTGGAACTCACGTTTCCTTCTAGGATTCCGGACATTCCTAAAGCAAGGCCATCGTTTTTCGAGTGATCGATCCTGCTAGAAATCTATGGCCCAACCAGCTCCATTGATCTTAATATCGACCAATTCACTTTGAAAATAGTTATTAAAATCCGACTGGACTGAGAATTTTGCTTGATAGGACATGGCAGCAGGGAGGGACTAGATCAACAGTTTATCCTAATGCTGTAGAATTCTGAACTCATTGTTATTATATATAGCGCCAACATCTTCCGTAGCGCTTTACATGGTACAAAACAAATACTGGGGAACATTGTGGGCACTATGAACCGTGGCATTGCGGCGCTGACAGCTGCAAGATGGATGCCCTGGTAGAGAAGGGGAAGTAGGTAAGTTATTTTAATGCTGCCCCCCATAAATCAGACATCATTTACAAACATCCCATTTGTTTTCAATATTTTTCATTTAAAGGTTCTCAGGCCGCTTTAACGGCTTCTCTCCAGAAATGTAGCAAAGCAAATGCATCGTGTCATCATCGTAGGAGGCTTCCTGTGGCTCCCCAGCTGCTGGGGGACTACAAGTCTCAGCAGGCTGACGCCGGGATTCGCAGCTCCCCTGCAGCTGGCTAGCCCCGGGCTGGACAGAGTCTCAGAGCTCTCCGGGCCGCCCGTGTGCCTCACAAAATGGCGAAAGCGGGATTAGCCTGAAACGCAGCGCGGTGATTTCCCCTGTGTCACTGCCTATAACTTCCAGAACAGCTCGGGTAATAAGAAGCACATGTGCGATCCCCAATTACGTCCCCACGTCTCCCCGCGTGGAAGAACTCACATATGTGCGCAGGAATGTGACCGCGCTGCGTGGGACGCCACAATCGCCCAGCAAACGCGTGTCCGCACCACCGATCTCTGCAACCAGCCAATCACAGGACTGACACTCGTTTATGTATTTCTCTTTTGCTTTCATTTTTTTATGTCAAACTATATAAAATAAAGGCATTAAAGGACAACTGTAACGAGAGGGATATGGAGGCTGCCATATCTATTTCCTGTTAAACAATACCAGTTGCCTGGCAGCCCTGCTGATCTATTTGGCTGCAGTAACGTCTGAGTCCCACCAGAAACATGCATGCAGCTAATCTTGTCAGATCTGACAATAATGTCAGAAACACCTGATCTGCTGCATGCTTGTTCAGGGGCTGTGGCTGAAAGTATTAGGGTAGGAAAACTCTAGGCAGAATCACATATGCGTTTTCCATAGCACATAGTGGAAAACACATATTTTATTCATTTATTTAAGTATTTATATAGCGCCAACATCTTCCGCAGCGCTGTACAGAGTCTTGTCACTAACTGTCCCTCAGAGGAGCTCACAATCTAGTCCCTACCATAGTCATATGTCTATGTATGTATTGTGTAGTGTATGTATAATAGTCTAGGGCAGGCATGAGCAAACTTGGCCCTCCAGCTGTTAAGGAACTACAAGTCCCACAATGCATTTGCCTTTATGAGTCATGACTGTGGCTGTCAGACTCCTGCAATGCATTGTGGGACTTGTAGATCCTTAACAGCTGGAGGGCCAAGTTTGCCCATGCCTGGTCTAGGGCCAATTCAGTGCTGCGTAATATGTTGGCGCTTTATAAATACATTTAGGGGAAGCCAATTAACTTATCTGTATGTTTTTGGGATGTGGTAGGAAACTAGAGCACCCAGAGGAAACCCATACAGACACAGGGAGAATATACAAACTCCTTGCAGATAGTGACCTGACTGGGATATGAACCAGGGACCCAGCGCTGCAAGGCGAGAGCGCTAACCACTACACCACCATGCTGCCCACTGTGCATATGTGATTCTGCCTAGTGTGTTCCTACCCTTAGAGGCAGAGGATCAGCAGGATAGCCAGGCAACTGGTATTGTTTAAAAGGACATAAATATGGCAGCTCCCTCTCGTTTCAGATGTCCTTTAAAGAGGAAATGTAGTGAAAAAAAATGTAATGAATAAGGGCCGGTTCAAATTACAAACGCGGATGGCCACGCATGTGGAACGCAACGCGTACGAACGCACGCCATCCGCGTTTGTATGCGTTGCGGGGCTGATCCCATCACTGAAAAGTGAATGGGACAGCCGCGCGTTTTTGCTAAATCTGCGTGCAGCATGCGTTCCCGGACCGCACAGGTCCGGAACGCATGCAGTGTGAACATCAGACAGTGCACTCTATGCACTGTCTGATGTCGTGCGTGTCGGGCCACCCGCACGCGTTTCCAAAACGCGGCTGGAAACGCGTGTAGTGTGAACGGGCCCTAAATGTCTTATTTTTTTACAATATTCATTTTTAAGTTATTTAATCAGTGTCTTCTCACTGCAAATTCTTTCCTCACCCTGATTTATGTGCTGAAATTATTCACATCACAGGTGGAGACATCATTACTGCTGTCAGATGCAACTCCGCTGAATGTTTGAGGAGAATTGAGGAGAATAGCTAATTAGCCTAGGCTAAACATCACTGGAAGGGCGGAGCTACATACTAATATGCAGCAATATATAGATATATGAAGTGTTTCTGGTGCTGAAACCTGGATAATTACTGTAAACGGAGGTATCCTAAATAATTTACTGCATTCGACTATATGTCACTACAGGGCCTCTTTAAAGGGAGCCTTAAACCTAACCCCCCCTCTCCCCCTACCAAAACAGGTACTCACTTAAGGTGACGGAAGGCTCTGGGTCCTATAGAGCCTACCCGTTCCCTCTACGGTCCCCGCGTTCCTGCGCTGGCTCCTCCGGTAGCCGTCTCCGACTGATGGGTCTGCTCACTCCCGCCGCTGCGGGATGCTCAACACGGGAGCCCAGGGGTTTTTTTTTTTAAATTTTTGAAAAAACATTACCTTCAGACATTATGTTCCTGTCTAAAGTCTGACAGCTTCTCCAGTCTCTGAAAGGTTATTTCTACCTCTGAGCTCACTGCCCAGAAGTGTGTTCATGCTGAGAAGTCACAGCAGGGTCAAACAGACAGGCAGCGCTGTTCATCCTCAGCTTTAATGAAGATGTGAATCTAGATCTTGTGAAAGCAATAGGTGTAGTATACTTGGACTATGCAAAGGCTCTGGACACTGTTCCCCACAATCGCCTGATGCAGAAGCTGAGGATACAGGGACTAGGCATAAAACAGTGGCAGTAAATGGATCATACTTAAGATGGGACACAGCAGTGGCGTCCCGCAAGGGTCAGTACTGGGTCCAATCCTTTTCAGTTTATTTATTTATTGACAATAGAACTTAAAGTGAATCTGAAGTTAAAGTTAAATCAAAAAAACAGATACTCACCTAAGGAGAGAGAAGGCTCTGGGTCTTATAGATTCTTCCCGTTCTCCTCCCGGTTCCCTCGTTATTCAGCTTGGTTTAAATCTCCCGTCGCTGGAGACTTTGGCAGTCTTCGGAAGCACTCGGGCTGCTCTGTACTGTGCACATGTGAGTGCTCAAAAGAGGGCGCTCGCACATGCGCAGTACGGAGCAGCCCGTCTTCAGAAGCCAGAGTGCTTCCATAAACTGCCGGAGCCCCACTGAAGCGGAAGAGAGTCTATAACCCATGGGTCATAGACTGCTAATGGGGGAGCCTGCGGGGGAACGCAAGATCCGGGGTGAGAATGGGACAGCTCTATAGGACCCAGAGACTTCCCTCTCCTTAGGTAAGTATCTGGTTTTTTTTTTTAAAAAAAAAACTTATGCTTCAGACTCCCTTTAAAGTGGGAGGAAACTTCATATTAATTGAAAAAAATCATCCAATGAGAAATGACTTATCCTGTTGTTTTTAGTGTTCACTGTGAATGGCTTGTATTTTATACACAGGAGCCGTTCACACTTGTCACTCCGCATGAGATTCCAGGGATCCGTTGCAATAAGCAGGCCACACTTCTGTGCAATCCACCATAATCCCGGGTAAGCAGTGCTTTTTTTTTTTACCCCAACCCAGCTCAGTGTTCATTTTCCTTCCCTACTGTCTCAGCTCACTGTCCTTCCCACAGCAAACATCACCTAGGACAGTGTTTCTCAGCATTTTATTGATTTGTACCCCTTTGGTTTGTACCCCTGAACTCACCAAGTACCCCCTAGCATACTGTAGGAAAAATTATCACAAGTACCCTTGACAAATATATATTTAATTGTCATACATGATAATTGGTTCTAAACAATTTCCAAACATTTACTATTACTTTTAATTAGCTAAAACACTAATTTTGTGTTGTTTAAATAAGATTTATCATTTTCTAAAACTCTAAATTTGTTATTCTTGGTTAAGTATATCAAGCCCCCTGGTACCGTACGTTGAGAACCTAGGACCAGGGGCAGACTTACATCACAGGAGCCTATAGGCACAGATGTCCTGGCACCCTAGACTCCGCCCTCCATGCATGCAGGCCCGGATTTACATCACAGGAGCCTATAGGCACAGATGTCCCGGCACCCTAGACTCCGCCCTCCATGATCCTGCAAACCCCACCGAACCGCACAAGTGTGCTGGCTGTCCCAGATGTCACTTAACCCTTACTTCCCTTGCCTGTCATAGGCAGCTACAGGTGCCCCTTAGTATAAGGTAGCCAGAGGTGCCCTCAGTATTAAGTAGCTATAGGCATCTGTGCCTATAGGCTCCTGTGATGTAAATCCGGGCCTGCATGCATGGAGGGCGGAGTCTAGGGTGCCAGGACATCTGTGCCTAAAGGCTCCTGTGATGTAAATCCGGGCCTGCATGCATGGAGGGCGGAGTCTAGGGTGCCAGGACATCTGTGCCTATAGGCTCCTGTGATGTAAATCCGGACCTGCATGCATGGAGGGCGGAGTCTAGGGTGCCAGGACATCTGTGCCTATAGGCTCCTGTGATGTCCCAGGCTGAGTAGCAAGAAGACCCGGTGACTAGTAACCCCTGGAAGATGGGCGTCACCAGCAGGTCTGGAGAATAACACAAATGATAATACAGTTCCCTAGTCTTGGATGCGAGGTCCGTGGTCTCAGCACCCTGGAACTAGTCTGGAGTATAACACAAATGATAATACAGTTCCCTAGTCTGGGTGTGAGGTCCTTGGTCTATACACCCTGGAACTAGTCTGAATAACAATACAATGATGAACAAAAGTAATCTGGCTCAGTGTGAATTCCCAGGTCCTCCTGGTTTAAACACACTGTAGGATCTGACTATGGTCTGAATGCTTCCACGTAAGTGTTCGCAATGGCAGACAACCAGCAACCCCCCCCCCCCCCCCCCCCCCGGAGTGTTGTATGTGAGCAAGCCCTGAGCTGTAAAGCTCGGGGTGACCCATGCTTCACTCCTTTCTCATGTAGTGCCCCCAAGTTAATGCGCATGTAGCAGAACGCAATGGACGTTAAGGTAAGTGCCTGTTTTTAATATTGGGAGGTGGGTGCGGACGGCTCTCCCCGGCGCTGGCCACACTTGGGGGAGGTTGTCTGCGCCACCCAGCCTCCCCCTCCGGGGTGCTGCTGTGGTTCCCAGGCAGTGAGAGTGCCTGGGACCCCGCGGTCCCCCGGTTGTATAAAAAGGGGGCATTGGGAATCCTCCCCGTGGCGCTCCTGGATAGTGCTAATGTAGCATGTAGCAGTGTTGCTTGCGAATTTTCACCTAAGTCATTTTCGCATCGAAAATCCAGTTTTCGGCGAATTTTCACGCAAATCTTCAGAAATATTTGCGTTTTCGAAAATTCATTGTATGCAGATGCTTATGCCCTTATGCAGAAAAATGTCCACAATAATCCGCATGGAAATTCAGTCTATGCAGACGTTTATACGGAAAAATGTCCGCAATAATGCGCAAGAAACTTCTCTGAATGCAGACGCTAATGACCTTATGCGGAAAATGTCCGCAATAATACGCAAGTAACGCGAAAATGACTGGCATTAGGCGAAAATTAACGCGAAAAAATTAGATGGAAAATTTGCCTGTCAAAACGAAATTAGGCGAAAATTCTGTAAAAATTTTCGCTCATCACTGGCATGCAGCAGGGCGACCGCTTTATTGGTTTTTTGACCCTGCATATAGTTTGGAATGTAAAAGCAAATTTGCGTGAGCATTGCCTCATGAATAGCCAATTAGGCCAGATTTGCAAAGCCAGACTTGCTAGGGTAGGCCTCTTTTCCATGGACAGTTGATAGGCAGTAAAATGCCTCTCAAACTCTTACAACTGCTCACTACTACCTGGTAACAGCTTGCTGCTGCCTGGTAACAGCTTGCTGCTGCCTGGTAACTGCTTACTGCTGCCTGGTAACTGCTTACTGCTGCCTGGTAACTGCTTGCTGAGCACACAGCTCAACAGTCCGTGGAAAAGAGGCCTTAAACTTGGTGTTTGATCACGCATAAATGTTCTCATGCAAAGTACTTCTTCTTCTTGCTCGAAGGTTGAGGCACTTAGGCCACATACACACATCAGACCATAGTCTTTGGAAAATGAAAGATCACAGACCAATCTTACCACCCTTCCTGTAGTATAAGAGCCATACTCTACACAGTCTTTTCTATGGAGCTGAACTCCACATCAGGAAAAAATCTTGGCAAGATGCTGCACACACAGATGCTGTACAGACACAAAAGATCAGTATCTGCAAAAGATCTGTTCCTGCCAAAAATCCATTCCTGCAAATTGCAATGATAGTCTATGAGATCTGCAGATCATCATACACACATGATTTAACTGACATTCATCTGCAGATTAAGCAATCATCTGCAGATCTGAAAATCCATCCTGGTGGATCTGATCTGCAGATGAATGTCAGTTAAATCATGTGTGTATGATGATCTGCAGATCTCATAGACTATCATTGCAATTTGCAGGAATGGATTTTTGGCAGGAACAGATCTTTTGCAGCTACAGATCTTTTGAGTGTGTGCAGCATGTTTGTGTGCAGCATCTTGCAAAGATTTTTTTCTGATGTGGAGTTCAGCTCCATAGAAAAGACTCTGAAGGTATGGCTCTCATACTACATGAAGGGTGGTAAGATTGGTCTGTGATCTTTCATTTTCCAAAGACTATAGTCTGATGTGTGTATGAGCCTTAACTCTATTATATATATAGATGGCAGTGATCTCACCCAGCAGCAATCTCCAGCGATTTGCAATTTGGGGAAATTGGAAACATAGTGCATGCAGCTATTTGTTTGCAATTTTAAAGCGATCGTGGTTCAAAAGTTAAAGAATTGTGAATCGCAATCACTTAAAAATCTGGTTTATGTTTCATGTAAAACGGAAAGAAAAATCGCCTTGTAAAATTATGGGGATTTTTGTGATTTTGCAATCCCAAGTGTGAACAGGGCCTTAATGTTATTGCAGCCATATTATATGAGGTAGAGGGGCAATGTTTTTTGGAATATGTGACAGGAAACTTTAATAATAAATATTAATTTTAAACAAGGTAACCTTTGTGCTTCTATTTTGCTATCTTTCTACAGTACTTCCCACCAACATTCAGACAAATAAATGGGGTTGTTAGTTTAACAATTGTACATTGTGTGATGTTGCAGAGAAATCATTCTCCAGTCATTCTGTGTCAGAGTGCAGCCACTTACTTTACCCTCCCTAGTGACCACTGCCAGGCTATTTTTTAAAAATTAGGCCACTGCAGCTTTAAGGCCAAGCTGCAGGGCCCTACAAGCACACAAGTGACCCCCCCCCCCTCCTTTTCTGCCCACCGACAGAGCTTTCTGGGCTCTGATCCCTGCCGACATGTGTTTATTTATTTTTATTGTATTTATTTGTTGTTTTTTTATATAATAAATTGTATTTTTTATTTTTTATTCCTATCCCTCCCTCCCTCCCCCTGCCAGCCAATCACAACGATTAATTAATCACATCGCTCCGGTGCCTCCCCAGCGGACAGCCGAGTGACACGGCTGTCCGCAGTACGGCGCTGCCGTAGATCGCATCGCTGTACATTGTAAATAGG
Organism: Hyperolius riggenbachi; assembly: GCF_040937935.1. Lineage (NCBI taxonomy): Eukaryota > Metazoa > Chordata > Amphibia > Anura > Hyperoliidae > Hyperolius > Hyperolius riggenbachi. Next base: position 7,173,103 of record NC_090650.1, read on the forward strand.
CAGCGGTTTCTCCATCTAACAATCTCCTAGAAGCGATCGTTATTGAAGCGGAGATGCGCGCGCTTCGGCACTCGCAATCACCTGCAAAACCCCGCCCCTGGACTTCACACCAATTGGCGTGGAACGGTCGGTTAGTTGTTAAACTTGCAGTGCCATTTACTGTATATATACTGTAGATAGATAGATAGATAGATAGATAGATAGATAGATAGATAGATAGATAGATAGATAGATAGATAGATAGAGTTCCATAGGCCTGACACGTGTAGTATTGGGCACACATTATACAGACAGCGCCCTCCAGATTTGCATGCGGTGGTTCCTTCCTAAGAAAAACAATTTAAAGTGTAGAAAAAGCCAAAGATAACAGCAATGAATTTATGTAGCAGAGAAGAGGCGACAGCAGCAGCAGCAGAAATAATAACAAAGAGACAGACAGGGCGGGAGGGGGAGGGGGGGCGGCAGACAAGAGAGAAGATAAAAAAGCGGAGACAGGTAACTGTGCCTGGGGCGATGAAACGTGTCTTTTCAGGTTGTGTCTACAAAGGATACCTGCAATCCTCTGCTGACAGGCGGCCTACTGCTCTGCACTGTCCCTTCTACACTGCACTGTGCTGTCCTTACTGCACTGTGCTGTCCCTGCTACACTGCACTGTACTGTCCCTGCTATACCACACTGTACTGTCCTTACTGCACTGCACTATACTGTCCCTGCTACACTGCACTGTGCTGCCCCTTCTACACTGCACTGTACTGTCCTTACTGCACTGCACTATACTGTCCCTGCTACACTGCACTGTACTGTCCCTACAACACTGCACTGTGCTGTCCTTACTGCACTGTGCTGTCCCTGCTACACTGCACTGTACTGTCCCTGCTATACCACACTGTACTGTCCTTACTACACTGCACTGTACTGTATTTACTGCACTGTATTGTACTATACTCTCCCTGCTACACTGCACTGCACTGTATTTACTGCACTGTATTGCAATATACTGTCCTTACTACACTGCACTGCACTGTATTTACTGCACTGTATTGCAATATACTGTCCCTGCTACACTGCACTGTACTGTCCTTACTGCACTGTACTATACTCTCCCTGCTATACTGCACTGTACTGTACTTTCTGCACTGTACTGTCCCTACAACACTGCACTGTACTATACTCTCCCTGCTATACTGCACTGCACTGTATTTACTGCACTGTATTGCAATATACTGTCCCTGCTACACTGCACTGTACTGTATTTACTGCACTGTATTGTACTATACTCTCCCTGCTACACTGCACTGTACTGTCCTTACTGCACTGTATTGTACTATACTCTCCCTGCTACACTGCACTGTACTGTCCTTACTGCACTGTATTGTACTATACTCTCCCTGCTACACTGCACTGTACTGTCCTTACTGCACTGTATTGTACTATACTCTCCCTGCTACACTGCACTGTACTGTCCTTACTGCACTGTATTGTACTATACTCTCCCTGCTACACTGCACTGTACTGTCCTTACTGCACTGTATTGTACTATACTCTCCCTGCTACACTGCACTGTACTGTCCTTACTGCACTGTATTGCAATATACTGTCCCTGCTACACTGCACTGTACTGTCCCTACAACACTGCACTGTACTATACTCTCCCTGCTATACTGCACTGTACTGTCCTTACTGCACTGTACTATACTCTCCCTGCTACACTGCACTGTACTGTCCTTACTGCACTGTACTATACTCTCCCTGCTACACTGCACTGTACTGTCCTTTCAACACTGCTCTGCACTGTGCTCTCTACACTGTACTGTACTGTCCCTGCTACACTGCACTGTACTGTCCTTACTGCACTGTACTATACTCTCCCTGCTATACTGCACTGTACTGTACTTTCTGCACTGTACTGTCCCTACAACACTGCACTGTACTATACTCTCCCTGCTATACTGCACTGTACTGTCCTTTCAACACTGCTCTGCACTGTGCTCTCTACACTGTACTGTACTGTCCCTGCTATACTGTACTGCTATATTGCACTGTACTGCACTATACTGACCCTGCTACACTGCTCTGCCCTTTCTACACTGCACTGTACTGTCCTTGCTATACTGCACTGCTTTACTGCACTGTACTGTACTTACTGCACTGCACTGCACTTTCCTTACCCTGCTGCACTGCACTGTCCCTGCTACACTGTACTGTACTGTCACTCACTACTATATTGTACTGCTATACTGCACTTCACTGTACTTACTGCACTGCACTGTGCTGTTCTTTCTACACTGCACTACACTGTACTTTCCCTGCACTTTACTGTTGCTATGTACCCTGAGAGTACCTAGCGCAGCCAGGAAGAGCCGTCGTTCGGCTTCTCCCTGCACCCAAATTACCACATGGCCGATTCATACGTCCTCCTGTCTCGTTCTGCAGTACAGTCCGCTGCTTCCCTTTCACTGGCCCCGCCCCCAAGCAGCGACTAGTCCATAAAGTAAACTAAATAAACAAACATTACTGTGGTGACAAAAGGGCAATATACTAAACCGAGCAATCCGTATCTGATCGTCGATCCATAAAGAAACCGCCCGTCACATATTACCTGGAGAATTTACAGCAGAAAATGTCCACACATGTGAGAACTGGAGAGGGAGATCAGCAGATTCGATTACTTGATGCCGCAGATGATGCCTGATCAATTTTACTCTAAAATTGATCGAATCTGTCAATTGCCCCGGCCAGAAAATATTGCTCAATTGTCAGAAGGTTGGGAGCATGTTGGTAGCGGCATCTGATTTCCAATGTGCAAAGTGTTGGCAGTGGAGCTTACACTCACCTGTCCGCCAGTGCGTGTCTTTTCTCCATCGCCGCCTGGGTTTGCTTCTCCCCAACTCTTCTCTCCATGGCCTGTGTCATGTGACACTAGAGGACCAGCATGTACCTGGTCACAAAAGGTCCATGCCACATTGCCTCTAGTGTTTGTTACGAGACACAGGCGATCAAGAGAAGAGGCAGGGAGGAGCGCCCAGCGGTGGAGAGAAGATTGAATGTCATCCCAATCAGTAGCTGATACCCCCTTTCCCACGAGAATTCTTTACCTTTTCACAAATAGATCATTGGGGGGACAGAGGGTCTGTATGGCTGATATTGTGGTGAAACACCTCCCACAGTGTGATGTCATGGCCATGGTCCTGACAGTTTCCTGTCTGTGAACCTCATTGCATTGTGGGAAATGTTTTCAACAGCCTAGCAAGCAGCATCTCCTACACATTGTCAGTGGGTTGGGAGATGGATAATGGCAGTTGGTGCCGTCCAGTTCCTTTCTTGCCTTCCTGCAGGAAAGATGATGACCTGGAGGCTCATTACGGATCAAACAACATCAACAAATTACACGGCGAATATCAATCATTTCTTGATCTATCCTCGACTTCTTTACTTCTCACTTTGCAATGTATTGATTTATTATCCCCACTACTAGTTTTCGGTAAAGTTCCTCTTAATCTCAGCTCAGCTGATAACACTCTGCATGGCCTGGATAAGTGAGACCTGAGGGGAGGGGCTTATATAGATGGGGATACCTGGGGGAGGGGCTGACATAGATAGGGGAGACCTGGAGGGAGAGGCTGACATAGATGAGGGAAACCTGGGGGAGGGGATGACATAGATAGGGGAGACCTGCGGGGGAGGGGCTGACATAGATGGGGAGACCTGGGGGAGGGGCTGACATAGATGGGGAGACCTGGGGGGGCCAACAGGATTAGGCGGCTCCACAGATTTGATCCCCTCCTCTTCATGTAATCTCCCCCTTGCCTTACCCATCCCTTCCCCTTTTCTTCATGACCCCGCCTTTCCATACAATAATATATATCTTTCTCTCTCTATTAACCCTCAATGACAAACGTTTTTTGTTGTCATGATCGAAATAATTTTATTTATCCAGAATATACAGCTTAATTCATCTATCTACAATTATTTACATGGATACAATAATAAAACATTGAAAATTCAGTCTCTGGGAAAAAAATGAGGTCATTAGAGTCAAGGCACCATAGAGAATAGTGTCCAAAAAAGTTGCGTCAACCTTTTAAAAAACAAAAAATGTTCCCTTGAAATGCAATAAGTTACATGCAACAGCTATACACAATATATTTTTGCTTTAAAAAAAATCCATATTATGCGTTCTTTCGTAGTTTCCGTTAATGAAATAGTCTAGTCCAAAATATAAAAAAAATGAGTTTGTTTTTGCTTTTTCTTTTTTTCCTTTTTTAGTGTGCTCCCCTCCTGGCTTAGTAGAGTGTCCCAGAAGCCAGCGCTAAGGGGTGCTGTAGGGAGGTGTGGTTCTGTAGGTGGGAGTTGAGGGAGTTGCTCGTTGGGTACCAGACGCCGGGGTTTTCCAGGTAACTGGAGGCTGGGGAGTTGTTGGAGGTCTGAGAGTGGGAATGAACATGTGGGTGATGGCTGAGTGATCTGGATGAGACTTGGGGTTCCCATACCACGGGGGACTGCGGGGAATTGCACGCCATCGGATCGCTGGAGCTCGGGCTGTGCTCTGGGGGGAGCTCGCCATTCTTCATGATCTTCTTGATCTTGGATCTTTTATTCTGAAACCATATTTTCACCTGTGTAGGGAGAGAAGGAGAGGAGGGTTACTGTCAGGCCCAATCACAGCAAGCTGTCACCGTTGTAAACTATTACTAGAATGCAGTCATATGGCCGTGTAAAAGGTTTTCATCACCATCATTTTTGTAAAAATTCCCCTTTTTCGCACAAATGAGAATATCTGTGAAAGTATTTGGGCACGAGGAAACTCATTTACACAAAATGAACTGAAGTCAATGCGCACAAGAAAACACATTTGAATGGGTATAATGCACAAATGTCATTATATTTTTGTGAAAATTTAGATTCATGCGAAAATGCAAATTACAATGCGAAAATGACCGAGAAATAAGAGCGCATCGCTACTAAAATGTACCAGCGGTTTATGTCTTCTACACTAGATTCTCTAATTCTGTCAGAGGCCCAGTAGACACTAAAAAGCGCTAATGTAATCGCAAACGCTAAGCGCTTTTTGAAGTGATTTTTCAAAGCGATTCTAGGCATATGTAGAGCGATTTTCTAGACATGCCTAGCGATTTTTGAAGTGTTTTTATATTTAAAGTTGAGCTGTAACTGAACAGCTTCTGTAACAAAAAACGCTTGGAAAATTTCTCTGATCTAGCGCTTTTCAGAGCGATTTTCCACTTTCCTCTACTTAACATTGAGGCTGAATCGCCTCAGAAATCAGCAGAAATGCTGCAGGAAAAAAATCGCATCGCTCTGGTGTGATCCATCCCATTCACATACATCAGCCAAGCGCTTTTCAAAGCGCTGGTGATTTTAAAAGCGCTCAGAAGCGCTCCTGGTGTGCACCGAAACGAAAATAAACAAAGCATATCTGAGATTAAAAAAGAAAACATATTCTATTGTTGAAAAACAAAAAATCCCTTAGCTATGATTTCACTCAAATTCAAAAGAAACACTTTAAAAGGGGCAATGAGTTCAGCTATTTCCTTTTTCCTTGAAGTCCCAATGCTTTTTTTCTAGTTTATCACGACTCTATTCACTGGCCTAATCATCATCAACAGTGGGTTTAGCAGACTAATGAGGAGTACATAGGATTTAGATGACATAGAACACTCAGGGCTGGCACACTCACAAACTTAGTTTCTCGGTTAGCACTTTAGCCCTTTGCGGATCAGCGGCGATCAGCAAAGCGATGTGACTGAAATATCCCTATGGGATCATTCTCACTGCAGCGTTTGCGATCTGCCTAAATCGCAAGCATGTTGCATGCAGCATTTTGCCAGCTATCAAAAGGTGATTCTCGTTCTCTTGAATGAGAATTGCAAATCACAGCAAAATCGTGAAATTTTGTGGCGCAGAACAGCAATCGCTTGAACCAGCCCTCAAAGAGTTTAGATATTTGTTCCCTAATGGCGGAGTCCAGAAAAAGGCTGGAACAGGCAGAACGAGAGAGAACGCTTCTGGAACAGGCAAAACGAGAGAGAACGCTTCTGGAACAGGCAGAACGAGAGAGAACGCTTCTGGAACAGGCAGAAGGAGAGAGAACGCTTCTGGAACAGGCAGAGCGAGAGAGAACGCTTCTGGAACAGGCAGAGCGAGAGAGAACGCTTCTGGAACAGGCAGAGCGAGAGAGAACGCTTCTGGAACAGGCAGAACGAGAGAGAACGCTTCTGGAACAGGCAGAACGAGAGAGAACGCTTCTGGAACAGTCAGAACGAGAGAGAACGCTTCTGGAACAGGCAGAACGAGAGAGAACGCTTCTGGAACAGGCAGAACGAGAGAGAACGCTTCTGGAACAGTCAGAGCGAGAGAGAACGCTTCTGGAACAGGCAGAAGGAGAGAGAACGCTTCTGGAACAGGCAGAACGAGAGAGAACGCTTCTGGAACAGGCAGAACGAGAGAGAACGCTTCTGGAACAGGCAGAGCGAGAGAGAACGCTTCTGGAACAGGCAGAACGAGAGAGAACGCTTCTGGAACAGGCAGAACGAGAGAGAACGCTTCTGGAACAGGCAGAGCGAGAGAGAACGCTTCTGGAACAGGCAGAACGAGAGAGAACGCTTCTGGAACAGGCAGAACGAGAGAGAACGCTTCTGGAACAGTCAGAACGAGAGAGAACGCTTCTGGAACAGGCAGAACGAAGAAGAACGCTTCTGGAACAGGCAGAACGAGAGAGAACGCTTCTGGAACAGTCAGAGCGAGAGAGAACGCTTCTGGAACAGGCAGAACGAGAGAGAACGCTTCTGGAACAGGCAGAGCGAGAGAGAACGCTTCTGGAACAGGCAGAACGAGAGAGAACGCTTCTGGAACAGGCAGAACGAGAGAGAACGCTTCTGGAACAGGCAGAACGAGAGAGAACGCTTCTGGAACAGTCAGAGCGAGAGAGAACGCTTCTGGAACAGGCAGAACGAGAGAGAACGCTTCTGGAACAGGCAGAGCGAGAGAGAACGCTTCTGGAACAGGCAGAACGAGAGAGAACGCTTCTGGAACAGGCAGAGCGAGAGAGAACGCTTCTGGAACAGGCAGAACGAGAGAGAACGCTTCTGGAACAGGCAGAGCGAGAGAGAACGCTTCTGGAACAGGCAGAGCGAGAGAGAACGCTTCTGGAACAGTCAGAGCGAGAGAGAACGCTTCTGGAACAGGCAGAGCGAGAGAGAACGCTTCTGGAACAGGCAGAGCGAGAGAGAACGCTTCTGGAACAGGCAGAACGAGAGAGAACGCTTCTGGAACAGGCAGAGCGAGAGAGAACGCTTCTGGAACAGGCAGAACGAGAGAGAACGCTTCTGGAACAGGCAGAACGAGAGAGAACGCTTCTGGAACAGGCAGAGCGAGAGAGAACGCTTCTGGAACAGGCAGAACGAGAGAGAACGCTTCTGGAACAGTCAGAACGAGAGAGAACGCTTCTGGAACAGGCAGAGCGAGAGAGAACGCTTCTGGAACAGGCAGAACGAGAGAGAACGCTTCTGGAACAGGCAGAACGAGAGAGAACGCTTCTGGAACAGGCAGAGCGAGAGAGAACGCTTCTGGAACAGGCAGAACGAGAGAGAACGCTTCTGGAACAGTCAGAACGAGAGAGAACGCTTCTGGAACAGGCAGAACGAGAGAGAACGCTTCTGGAACAGTCAGAACGAGAGAGAACGCTTCTGGAACAGTTAGAACGAGAGAGAGAACGCTTCTGGAACAGGCAGAACGAGAGAGAACGCTTCTGGAACAGGCAGAACGAGAGAGAACGCTTCTGGAACAGGCAGAACGAGAGAGAACGCTTCTGGAACAGGCAGAACGAGAGAGAACGCTTCTGGAACAGTCAGAGCGAGAGAGAACGCTTCTGGAACAGGCAGAACGAGAGAGAACGCTTCTGGAACAGGCAGAGCGAGAGAGAACGCTTCTGGAACAGGCAGAACGAGAGAGAACGCTTCTGGAACAGGCAGAACGAGAGAGAACGCTTCTGGAACAGGCAGAACGAGAGAGAACGCTTCTGGAACAGGCAGAACGAGAGAGAACGCTTCTGGAACAGGCAGAACGAGAGAGAACGCTTCTGGAACAGTCAGAGCGAGAGAGAACGCTTCTGGAACAGGCAGAACGAGAGAGAACGCTTCTGGAACAGGCAGAGCGAGAGAGAACGCTTCTGGAACAGGCAGAACGAGAGAGAACGCTTCTGGAACAGGCAGAGCGAGAGAGAACGCTTCTGGAACAGGCAGAACGAGAGAGAACGCTTCTGGAACAGGCAGAACGAGAGAGAACGCTTCTGGAACAGGCAGAACGAGAGAGAACGCTTCTGGAACAGGCAGAGCGAGAGAGAACGCTTCTGGAACAGGCAGAACGAGAGAGAACGCTTCTGGAACAGGCAGAACGAGAGAGAACGCTTCTGGAACAGGCAGAGCGAGAGAGAACGCTTCTGGAACAGGCAGAACGAGAGAGAACGCTTCTGGAACAGTCAGAGCGAGAGAGAACGCTTCTGGAACAGGCAGAACGAGAGAGAACGCTTCTGGAACAGGCAGAACGAGAGAGAACGCTTCTGGAACAGGCAGAACGAGAGAGAACGCTTCTGGAACAGGCAGAGCGAGAGAGAACGCTTCTGGAACAGGCAGAGCGAGAGAGAACGCTTCTGGAACAGGCAGAACGAGAGAGAACGCTTCTGGAACAGGCAGAGCGAGAGAGAACGCTTCTGGAACAGGCAGAACGAGAGAGAACGCTTCTGGAACAGGCAGAACGAGAGAGAATGCTTCTGGAACAGGCAGAACGAGAGAGAACGCTTCTGGAACAGGCAGAGCGAGAGAGAACGCTTCTGGAACAGGCAGAACGAGAGAGAACGCTTCTGGAACAGGCAGAACGAGAGAGAACGCTTCTGGAACAGGCAGAGCGAGAGAGAACGCTTCTGGAACAGGCAGAGCGAGAGAGAACGCTTCTGGAACAGGCAGAACGAGAGAGAACGCTTCTGGAACAGGCAGAACGAGAGAGAACGCTTCTGGAACAGGCAGAGCGAGAGAGAACGCTTCTGGAACAGGCAGAACGAGAGAGAACGCTTCTGGAACAGGCAGAGCGAGAGAGAACGCTTCTGGAACAGGCAGAACGAGAGAGAACGCTTCTGGAACAGGCAGAGCGAGAGAGAACGCTTCTGGAACAGGCAGAGCGAGAGAGAACGCTTCTGGAACAGGCAGAACGAGAGAGAACGCTTCTGGAACAGGCAGAACGAGAGAGAACGCTTCTGGAACAGGCAGAGCGAGAGAGAACGCTTCTGGAACAGGCAGAACGAGAGAGAACGCTTCTGGAACAGGCAGAGCGAGAGAGAACGCTTCTGGAACAGGCAGAACGAGAGAGAACGCTTCTGGAACAGGCAGAGCGAGAGAGAACGCTTCTGGAACAGGCAGAACGAGAGAGAACGCTTCTGGAACAGGCAGAGCGAGAGAGAACGCTTCTGGAACAGGCAGAACGAGAGAGAACGCTTCTGGAACAGGCAGAACGAGAGAGAACGCTTCTGGAACAGGCAGAGCGAGAGAGAACGCTTCTGGAACAGGCAGAACGAGAGAGAACGCTTCTGGAACAGGCAGAGCGAGAGAGAACGCTTCTGGAACAGGCAGAACGAGAGAGAACGCTTCTGGAACAGGCAGAGCGAGAGAGAACGCTTCTGGAACAGGCAGAACGAGAGAGAACGCTTCTGGAACAGTCAGAGCGAGAGAGAACGCTTCTGGAACAGGCAGAACGAGAGAGAACGCTTCTGGAACAGGCAGAACGAGAGAGAACGCTTCTGGAACAGGCAGAACGAGAGAGAACGCTTCTGGAACAGGCAGAGCGAGAGAGAACGCTTCTGGAACAGGCAGAGCGAGAGAGAACGCTTCTGGAACAGTTAGAACGAGAGAGAGAACGCTATTACAGCAATCTGTACACTGAATTTTCTGGATTTAAAGGACACCTGAAGCAAAAATAAACTAACGAAATAAACGATTGCATCTATCTTCCTTCTCCCAAAAAAATACTTTTTAAGATATTCCATAGTTTTATTTTATGTTTAAAGCTACTTTTTAAGTTTTAACTGTTGTATTGTTTTTTCTCAATGACACATTCATTGAAGTATGCCAGAGTTAAAATCTATGAACTATTGACCCTTTTTATCTCTTTCTTGCTCTCAGAAGCCATTTTCTGCTAGGAAAGTGTTTTATAGTTGTAATTCCTTATCAGTGAGGGTCACACTGTAGTCACTTCCTGTCTGAGTCAGGACTGAGTCAGCCACTTTCATACCTGATATTTAACTCTTTCAGGCAGAGAAAGAAAAAAAGAAACACAGCCTAGTTATTTGTGTGTTAGGCACTGTACATACACATGTCTCTCTCATCATGTCACCTGTCACCTCGGGTATCCTTCAATCAAAATATATTATTATAGTAGCCTATTGCCATTTAAACGCCACCAGAAATTAGAGTGATATGGAGGCTGCCATATTTCTTTTCTTTGAAACAATGCAGATTGCCTGGCTGTCCTGTGTGACTGGATTAGCTGCATGCTTGTCTCTGGGGTGTGATTCAGACACTACTGCAGCCAGAGAGATCAGCAGGGCTGCCAGGCAACTGGTATTGTTTAAAAGGAAATAAATATGGCAGCCTCCGTATACCTCTCGCTTCAGGTCCTGAAAAGCAATAACGCCCTCCATCTCTCCTTCTCTGCCCGGAGGTGCACTTTACATTCTTGTTTTATTCATCTCTTTTGCCATGTTTTTATTATTATTGATATACTGTATTATGCTAGAACTGCATGTACTCACAGCCTACATCTTTTTTTGTAAAGTTTTGGTACAAACGTACAGAGCAGTCTATAATCCTATTGGAAAAATAACAAACATTCCTTTTCTGCTCATGAAAGTTTGCTTGTGTTGCCTTCAGTCTCATTGACCTGCCAGAAGGCGTTTCTTGACCTCCTGCTGTGCCAGTGAAGTAAGCCCTCCTCCTAGGCAGAGTCTATTGTTCCTCAAGGTGACTGTACTATCCTTAGGTCATTTAGTGGATCTATCTACATTTTAATTATCTCTTGAGAAACCCATACACCCCATTCCATTGTTTCTATAGGTCAGACATTAGATATTAAAAACAATATACTATTATTATTATTGAAATACCGGATATATGCTGTTATTTTGCACGCTGGAAGTGTGGGGTGACAGCGAGGTGCGTCTGCACATTATTCCGGCTTGCTATAGGGCAGTAGTAGCTACAGCTGTGAGATTGGTATCAGGCAGCGTCTAGACTTTCTGCTGCCTGAGGCAAACTTATGAGGATGCGCAGCCCCCCCCCCCCCCCCCCCCCTTCTCCCAATTTGGAATGACTGCACAGTACCGGACAGTTTACTCTGCCGCAGTCAGCAAGGGAGCATATGCACTAACTTGAGACATGACATGCTGCAGCTCAGCACCGACTCCTCACACAGCACAACAAGCTGGTTTTCCCCAATGATGCTCTCCCCCTCCTCACTCACTGTCAGACTCCTCACACAGCACAACAAGCTGCTTTTCCCCAATGATGCTCTCCTGCCTCCCCCCTCCTCACTCACTGTCAGACTCCTCACACAGCATAACAAGCTGCTTTTCCCCAATGATGCTCTCCCCCTCCTCACTCACTGTCAGACTCCTCACACAGCACAACAAGCTGCTTTTCCCCAATGCTGCTCTCCTGCCTCCCCCTCCTCACTCACTGTCACTCCTCACACAGCACAACAAGCTGCTTTTCCCCAATGCTGCTCTCCTGCCTCCCCCCTCCTCACTCACTGTCAGACTCCTCACACAGCACAACAAGCTGCTTTTCCCCAATGCTGCTCTCCTGCCTTCCCCCTCCTCACTCACTGTCAGACTCCTCACACAGCACAACAAGCTGCTTTTCCCCAATGCTGCTCTCCCCCCTCCTCACTCACTGTCAGACCCCTCACACAGCACAACAAGCTGCTTTTCCCCAATGCTGCTCTCCTGCCTCCCCCTCCCCACTCACTGTCAGACTCCTCACACAGCACAAGCTGCTTTTCCCCAATGCTGCTCTCCTGCCTCCCCCTCCTCACTCACTGTCAGACCCCTCACACAGCACAACAAGCTGCTTTTCCCCAATGCTGCTCTCCTGCCCCCCCCCCCCTCCTCACTCACTGTCAGACTCCTCACACAGCACAACAAGCTGCTTTTCCACAATGATGACCTCTTCACCTCGCTCTCCTCCCTGCAATTTGTGCACCTGATGCAAGTCACCTTGCTTCATGAGAGAACTGGCCCTGATTGGTATTAGACAAGCCTTCTGAATATATAATGGTGCAAGGTACTATCTGGTCTACCACAAATCTTTTGGTGTATGGCTACCTTCAAAATTAGGCTGGGTTTACGGTGGTCACGCCTTATAATGACTGTGAACCGCAATGGAGACTGGACATAGACTTTACTACAAAGCCTGCATGCAGCCAGTTAGAATAAGGTGATTAATTACAGCACTGTACTGTAAACAGGCCCACAGAAATGTATGGGCAGGGAGTTATTCTGCCAAAAACTGATGTCATGTGACGTAATATGTCATATGGCACTGTGAACGCCGCATAGGTTGTGCGTTACAAAGCGGGCGTTACATCGCCCCGCAAAGCACCACTGCGAACCTAGCCCTAGGCTACCTATAAACGCACTAATACTGTCACCCGCAGGCACTGGGACGCAATCTCTGCGGTGACAGTTGTGCCACTGAACTCGTACAGACGCACTGTTCAGCTACAGCCGAGCGGCGGCGCGTACTGTTGCCATGCAGAGGGAGGAAGGGACAGCGGCATGGCGCACAATGAGGCGCCCTCCAGTGGGTGGGGTGAGGTGGGGAGCAATGTACATGTTCACTCACCGCCCAGCACGGTGGCGTAGTGATTAGCGCTCTTGCATTGCAGTGCTGGGTCCTCAGTTCAAATTCCAACCAGGCAGTATCTGCAAAGAGTTTGTATTTTTTCCCCTTGTCTGTGTGGGTTTTCCCCAACCATCCCGGTTTCCTCCCACTTCCCAAAAACATACAGAAAAGTTAATTGACTTCTCTCTAAATTGGCCTTAGACCAGGCAGGGTCCCACAATGCATTGCAGGAGTCTGGCAGCCACAGTCATGACTCATAAAGGCAAATGCATTGTGGGACTTGTAGTTCCTTAACAGCTGGAGGGCCAAGTTTGCCCATGCCTGCCTTAGACTATGATACACACAGTACGCGATACATTCATAGACATATGACTATGGTAGGATTAGATTGTGAGCTCCTCTGAGGACAGTCGGTGACAAGACAACATACTCTATACAACGCTGCAGAAAATGTTGGTGCTATATAAATACATAATAATAATAATGATACAAGACTATGGGCCTGTTCACATGTAAATATAGCGCCAGTGTCACCATTTTGAATAATTATCTTTGCTGTCTTGCCACATGACCTCATGCGCCATTTTACTACGTGCTGGAAATGTAATTAAAAGACCCAAAATTGTTGAATACGAGATCTTAATTATTCCACAATATGAGATTTTTAATTATTCCACGACTCCAGAGTGAATGCGTCACGGCGCGTCCCGTAAATTCCGCATTACTTTCCACGGATTGTAGATTTTGTATTTTTCATGCATTTATTTATTCCATTTATAAGCGACGTTACTCTGAATATTTTCTTTTCTTTTTATAATTAGGAACATGTGAAAAATGGCGAGTGATATCATTCTTTTTTTTTTTTTTTCTGGCACCCCACCTACCGGTTTAGACGGCAGCAATATGAGGAGCTTAGAGTCATGTGACTGTTATAGTAAGCTATTATCTGACAATACAACAGCCAAATCGCCTGGCATGGTGACTGATGATTAAATAATACAAAAATATTCCCTTAGTTATAGATACGCTTTGGCTGTTAATACTTCACTGCCATTTTTCTAGGATTATAACAAGTGTTGAGAATCCCCCCAGCAGCTTTTAGGTTTTGTAATGTGTTTAAAAATAAACGGCGTATCAGGGGCGGGGCTTAACTGAGCTTTCAGATGTCTTTGTGGAAACAATAAATAGCTTCTCTCATGCAGACAAACAGAAAATGTGTTTGCCCTGTCCTTGAAAGTGAATTGCAATTAATATTAATAATAATAATATTTTTGTACTTGACTTACTTAGAGGGCAGTAATGGTCGTATTTCAGGTGAGAATTTTTTACAATTTCTACACCTGTAAATAACTTTTTAAAAGCTAATATTCTTTTACTGCTAAATCCTCATTCCTATTAAATGTTATGTAACTTTTCTTAATTTTCCATTATTCACTCCTGACTTTCCTGTACCACTGGGAATGATCAATAAGATAGTTATAATTCCAATTTGCTCCAAATTTAAACTTAATTTTATGCAAATGTATGCATCTTGGAATTAGGCCAATCAAAGGCAGTCACTGGTGATTTTGATTGGTCCAATTCCAATTCCATATGTATATACATTTACCATAAAATTTGCCTCAACTAGAAATTCTTCCCACTGGCCTTCTCTGTTGACAACATAGCAGTCAGACAGGAATAACAGTCAGACAGGAAGAACAGTCAGACAGGAAGAACAGTCAGACAGGAAGAACAATCAGACAGGAAGAACAATCAGACAGGAAGAACAGTCAGTCAGGAAGAACAGTCAGACAGGAAGAACAGTCAGGCAGGAAGAACAGTCAGACATAAATATATTCTAGATACAAAAGTTTCCAAAAATGATGGTTAATTGAAAAAAAAAATCTTGTTGAGTTGATGCTAATTTTATGCAATTTAATGCAGATTGATCATGGACCAATCAAACGTCACATCTGCTAAATTTCAATGGTTCATTTATAATTTATAAACGTTTACATATTATCAGTAGGGTTGGTCAATGAGATGAAAATAATTCGAAACTATTTTAGGATTATGGGAATTTTGCATGGAAATATAGGCAATTGAATCCCACCTCAACTTCTTAGGGTGCATAAACACATCAGACCATAGTCTTTGGAAAATGAAAGATCACAGACCAATCTTACCCTCTTCCATGTAGTATGAGAGCCATACTCTACACAGTCTATTCTATTGAGCTGAACTCCCCATCAGATACAAATCTTTGCAAGATGCTGCACACAAAGATGCTGTACACATGCAACAGATCAGTATGTGCAAAAGATCTGTTCCTGCAAAATGCATTCATAGTCTATGATATCTGCAGATCCTCATACACACCTTGTTTAACAGACATTCATCTGCAGATCAGACAATTATCTGCAGATCTGGAGATCCATCCTGGTGGATCTGATCTGCAGATGAATGTCTGTTAAACAAGGTGTGTATGAGGATCTGCAGATATCATAGACTATGAATGCATTTTGCAGGAACGGATCTTTTGCAGGAACAGATCTTTGGCAGATACTGATCTGTTGCATGTGTACAGCATCTGTGTGTGCAGCATCTTGCAAAGATTTCTGTCTGATGGGGAGTTCAGCTCCATAGAATAGACTGTGTAGAGTAAAGCCTAGTACACACTAGCAATTTTGATAGGCCAATCATTGGTCAATTCTACCACCTCCATGTAGTATGACCATTTACCTATATAGTCTGCATAGAATTGAAAATCTGTTTGACCCTCATACTACATTGAGGTGGTAAAATTGACCAATCATTGGCCAATCAAAATTGCTAGTGTGTACTAGCCTTTAGGCTCTCATACTACATGGAAGGGGGTAGAATTGGTCTGTGTTCTTTCATTTTGCAAAGACTATGGTCTGATGTGTGTATGCAGTGTGCACCCTAAGCCCCTTTTGGTGCTGAGCAGTTCTAGACATATTTTCTGTTGTCGGGCCTACATTTTTCAAGGCTCATTAAATACACAAAATCAATTACTAAATATTCAAAGTTGTTTTTTTTCCCCCCTGAACTAGAAATTATTAGTTGAATCCCAAAGCTCAGTAGTATTTTTGCAATTAGGTAAGTGCAGGTCTCAGCAGACAGGACTCTCTGAGGAGTTCCTTCGCCACGCAGGTTCGCTGTTCTGCTACAGGCCTTCCTGTCTGGCGGTATAACCTGTTCTGTGAAACGACATCATATACATTCCTCGTAGAGAGTTCAATAGGCCTCATCTGCCTTCAAAACACTCTCTGAGGTAAAAAGGCAAAGAGGTCAACTTAAAAACAATCCTCAGACAAGCTAAAAATCACCGGTCAAACAACATGACATCTCCTACCAAAACCTGCACTGTACAATCCCATACCATATCACATACTATGCTATAGAAAACTCACCCTGCCCTATCGTTCCAGGACCAGCAGCTGACTCTTCACACTCTATTCTGCTTTCTACCAAAATGTAAAACAAGACTCAACAAACCATCACTGTACTAAACTCTCAACACAAATAACATGACCCTCAGGGCCCTTTTCCACTTGCAATCGGTAGCGTTCACGCTGAACGCTAGCAATTGCTGAATCGCAATTACCGGCGATTCCCCGACGTTCGCCGCCGCGATTTTGCTATGCTATGCACTGCATAGCAAAATCGCGGCAAATATCGCTCCGCCGCGCGTTCGCGTTCCTGACAAAAACGAATCGCGGTAGTGGAAATGACCTACCGCGATTCCTATGTTAAAAAGCAAACCGTAGCGATTGTAAAATCACTAGCGGTTTGCGTTTTTGCGATTCAGCCAGCGCAAACGCGCTGGTGGAAAAGGGCCCTGATTCAATTCACTTTTTCCAACTTTTCTCCTGGGGGATATT
This sequence comes from Hyperolius riggenbachi, assembly GCF_040937935.1. Lineage (NCBI taxonomy): Eukaryota > Metazoa > Chordata > Amphibia > Anura > Hyperoliidae > Hyperolius > Hyperolius riggenbachi. Next base: position 7,189,896 of record NC_090650.1, read on the forward strand.
TTCTCACCTTATCAATAAAATGTCCATTAAGCCACCAGCAAGCAAGACAACTCTCAGAATAATTTTGGCAGCACCTTGTCACCTAATTTGTGGTACTTTTTCCAATGGCAGGGTGCTGAAAAGGTATTTTAAACAATGGTCCATATCCTCCTATTAGCTTTTCTCCTGTATTTTCTCTAAGTAGATATTTTTTCATCGTATCTAAAAAATTATATTTCAGTACGTAGCAACTGAAATAGTACTAAATAGGTAAAATGGTAATATCAAACTCCATGGGCCATATGCAATTCACTTTTTTACCCGAGTTGTTTCCTCAGAGATAATTTTAATCTTCTCTTTCAACTAACTTTTTGGCATTTTACAACTGAAAAGTAACCAAAAGTGGGTGAAAAAGTACTATCAAAATTATTTTGAGTATTTTCTTGTGAAGTTGTGAAACTATCATCCTGGATAAAAGTCTGGAGAAACAGTGCATTGCATATGGGCCCATCTGAGTAATTTCTTGCTTAGCTGAGTCTTGATATTTTCTTGATACGTTGATATTTTCACACCTTATTAATAAAATACTCTATAAACCTCCAGCAAGCAAAAAAATACACAAAATAATTTTGATAGTACTTTTGCACTTGCACTTTTTAATTGCAAAATGCTGAGAAGATATTTTAAAGAGAAGACGAAAAATGATCACCTAGTGGCCCATATGCCCCATATGCAATTAACGTTCTCTACTGAGTTTTCTCCTGTGTGATGTTTTTAAACTTGTCAATAAAATGCCTTTAAGCCACCAGAAAGCAAGAAAATGCTCAAATCAATTTTGTTAGGACTTTTTCATTTACTTGTTGGTACTTTTTTAGTTGAAAAGTCCTGGAAAGTGATTTTAAATGGATGATGAAAAATGATCACCTAGCTAGGAGAAAACTGAGGTGAAAAAGTGAATTGCATATGGGCCAATGTCTCTCCTGAATCATTTTCGCCCAGATGCAATTCACTTCTCCTTAAGCCCCATCTACACGATACGATTCTTTGTACGATTCAATTACGATTCTATTTACGATCCGATTAAATCCGACATGTCCGATCAGGATTCGATTAGATTCAATTTGATTTGCTATTACAAAACAATGGCAAATCGAATTGCATTGAATCGAATCCCAATCGGACATGTCGGATTTAATTGGATCGTAAATAGAATCGTAATTGAATCGTACAAAGAATCGTATCGTGTAGATGGGGCTTTAGTTCTCTCCTAGGTTAAATTTTCACATCTTATCAATTAAATGTCTTCTAAGCCACCTGCAGCAAAAAAATACTCAGAATAATTTTGATAGTACTTTTTCACCTGCTTTTTTGTTTTTGTATTTTCAATTGCAAATAGTGTAAAAGAAAGAAAATAGTGTAAAAGAAAGAAAATAGTGTAAAATATATTATGTAGAGAAGATAAAAAAAAATGATTGTAGGAGAAGACTCAGGAGAAAAAATTATTTGCATATGGGCCTTTGTTTTTTTTAAACCAGGGCTGAAGTGAAGGTGAGATTCCAGGGCCAGTATGTCCAGTTCAGAAGCTGGTAGGACATTCCTAGAACTGGCTTTTTCACTCATAATAAAGAAAAAAACACCCTGAAAAGTTTAGGCCCCAGCTGTGATTTCTCAGAAGCCTTGGGGACCTGGCTCCGCGGCCCTGTTTAACCCCTGCAGCTGTCTGACTCACCTGGTGAATAATAACTAAAGAAGCAGATTATTTGCATTACAGCTACAATGACAGATCTCTGTTAACTGTAAACACAATACAATGCCTGGCAGAAGTGGCCTATCACTTCTAACACAACAGGGTGTGCAAAAAAACATGTTTGAAGTCTGCTTAAACTCACTAGAGGATATACAGTATTTTTAAAAGCTTTCTTTTATTTTTAGAAACATTCCAAAGAATACTATACTAAAAAAAAAAAAAAACAATAACAACAAAAAAAACACTTAAACTGCTGTTACTGTTTCTTACTCAGCAACGGCAGTTGGAATTTTCAGGAAAAAAAATTCTACCACTCAGTTCTATCCAACCGTCACCCCAACTGTCACAAGCCACATGTTGTCCACCAAGATATGCCTGTAAAATGCACCCCAATGGTCAGATAAAGTCTCCTCCTCCTTGTTAGAAGGCCAGTGTTTGGATTAATATTACAGTTCCAGTTGTATTATGTGAACTGCCATATTGAATAATTGGAATAGAGCTGGAATGACCGGTCTGGTAATATGCAGTATACATGCAGCTGGGCGATTTTTAATGATTAAACTAAAGTAATTAAAATGGGTAATTTGTTTTGAACCACTAATTAACCAGTGGCTGTGTTATCAATGTAAAATATAAAAGCAATTCTGTCTAGTATATATATGATCCTTGCTGCCTGTTACATTATATCCCCCCCCCCTCCTTCTCCCCCTCCCCCCCCCTCCAGGTTTTTTCGCATAGGGAGATAATGTGCAAACAGAAATTATAAATTAATAAATAACGTTTATGTTTTTCCATCTTTAATAAAGTAAAATAACCAATCAAGCTAATAGGAAGATTATTTTTATTTGGAATACCACTGCCTTATTAGAGAGTAAGCTCTTTTGTGTCAGGCATATAATACCAGACTATTTTTCCTTAGATTGTAAGCTGCACCCTTTATTATTCGCCATGCGGCGCTGCGTAGCACATCGGTGCATTATAAATAGCAGATTATAAATAGTCATAAACTGCCTGGCTGCTCGTCGCCTGCGCAGGCTCATTGTGTCACCATGGCAATGACACCATTCATCAAACTGCACCTCAGAAAGTCACAGATCACCAGTGCATGTTCCGTGTCACATCAATGAGCCTGTGTTTGCTTTAAGAGGTCTATTTACTAAAGGGATATTTTACACCCAAGCCTGAGTTACCTGCAAAGGCCGAACCTAAACCAGAAGATTATTAAAAAACATAAAACTGTTTCCCTCTGTGCAAATTGGGCGTTAAAAACTGAACGCAGAATCAGGCCTGGACCTCACTAGAGCTCTTTTGTGATCGTTTAGGGAGCGCTTTAAATCACTAGCGATTTCCCTAAACACTCTGCCAATGTGAATGGATGTAGCAAACTCCACAGTAGCGACTGCGATTAGCAAAATTACCATCGCAGGACATGCAGAATTTTCGGAGCGTTTGCGCTTCAATGTGAAGTATTGAAATGCTGGCAAATCGCTCACATATCGATTTGAGTGCAATTTTAAATTACTGCAAACTGTAAAAAAAAAATGTAAATAAATTGAAAGGACCAATCAGAATTAAAATCGCTAATCGCAAATCGCTATCACAGTCGCTGACAAAAAGCTTACATTTTTTAAAATCGCCACCAAAATCACAGGAAAATACTCATGAAATCGCTTACAAAACACTAATTATAAACGCAAGCGATTGCGCGATTTGTAGGCCTCAGGCACAAGTTACTTATGAACTCCTGTGCCTAAAATGTAAAAAAACTAAAAAACATTTCAAAAAATAAATAAATAAAAGTATATATATATATATATATATATATATATATATATATATATATATATATATATATATATATATATATATATATATATTCCACTTCTAGTTCTATTTAGGCTAAGTTCACAGTGGGGTGATGTAATGGATGCATTTTAACACACATAATCGCACTGCCACAATAAATAATTCTATGCAACATTCAGATTCAATGCAATCCAACAGACTTCAGTATGCCTACGCATAGCATGCGGTGCGTTCCGGCAGAACATGCGCATTAACAGTGGCAGTGAAGCATACTTTTCTTTGACTGTTGTCTTCACTGTATGTGATGCAAAGCTTGCACAAAGTGCAAAGAGACTTGTCCCCTTTGTTGCGTTTTGTTTTTATACAGAACGCAAGGCATCTCCCCCTGTGAACTCAGAGCGTAAAACATGCTGCTGGGTCTAACCATACAAAAGCAAGCCAATAATGTCTTAAACTGTACAAAAATCAATACAGTAATCTGCAGATTATTCTCCTAAGTGCTGCTGGAGGGAGGAGGGCTTTTTTGACAACCACAAAATTAAGAAACATAACTAGAAACATGACTTCTACTACATTTCTGAAACGTCCCCCTTTTTTTAATAAATCTACCATTTCTGTTTGGGATAGCAGCCATTTTACCCACTACAGCAAAAGGGGATACATTTCTGAGTTTGGGACATTTTGATCACCATGTTACATTTGTAATTACTATATGTACCAATTCTATATCATGTACTAGTTTCTATATTTTGTGTACACCATTGTCTGTATTATTATGTATCCCATGTTTATATCTAGAGGCACTTTACTAATTATATACATCTCAATGATATGCAAATTTATTTTTCATTGCATTCAATTTTTTTTGTAAAGTATATGCAGTTTGAAATTGGACCAATCTTAATAGCTTCCTGTCAATTTGTATTGGTCCGCGTTCCAAGCTGCGTAAGATTCAGGCAGGAGTCACAAGTGGGAAATGAAGTGGCGTTTTTGCTGCAGTTAAGAACCGCATGCGAAAACGCATGTATTGATAGTCTAGGGTGCTGCTGCGAATTCCGGAGGCCTATGCGATTCTGCACAGCGTTCAAAAAAAAGATACAGCCTGCACTACTTCCCACACAACGCATGCGATTTTTCATTGCAATCAATGGCTACTGTAAAAAACGCATGTGTTTAAAATGCAACCCAAATCCCACATATGTGCGGCAAAACGCTGGCGGGGGATCATCTGCAACTAAATGCAAGTGTGATCACCCTCACATGTGTGTATATATATATATATATATATATATATATATATATATATATATATATATATATATATATATATTTCCCCAGGATGTACAGCCCGCAGCCGCAGTAAGGACTGTCTGGGACCCACTATAGCGATTTTGGCAACGTTTTTGGACCGCCATAAATTGCTGGCGCTTTCCAATAACGCTTTGCCAACGTGAGTGAATTGAGAGGATGTCACTGGAGTGATAACGATTGGGGAATCGCAGGACATGCAGCATTTTGGGAGCATTTGCGCTCCATTGTAAAGTACTATATACAAGCGCTGGCAAATCGCTAATGAATCGCTACACATAGCGCTTTGTGTGTGATTTTAAAGCGCAGGAAATACCCACAAATTGGAACTAATCAGATTTTTTTTTTAAATTGCTGCAAAAATCACTGGAAATTGTTTTTTAAATGTTCTCAATCTGAATAATGAAAACATAAATTTTGGTGGGAATTTGTAAAACAAACTAACAAGAAAACTGACAAGTTTCGGATGAGATGCTTCAGGGCCGGAGGATATAACAGAAGCCTGAGGCTGGATGTGATAGTGTAGGAATATGGCGGAGTATGTTTAGCAGGACATGTCGTCTTTCTGCACACATCAATCACACGCGGACACGCTGCAGTCAGATCTGGCACATGTGTAAACTCTTATTTCCCCCCCCCCCCCCCAAACAGGCCGCAAAGCTGCTCTTACATTCAAAATACAGCCAACGTTTTCAGAGAGAAAAAAAATAAATAAAAAATAGAGGCTAGGGAAGATACATTCTTAGATAATTGTATTATTCCCTGATTCTCTGATGGACAGAGATCTGTTTTGAATTATCTCTAACAAACCAGCACTTTGATTTGGGCCGTCTTACATCTGATTGGGGATAAGATGCTAATATTTTGCACATGTGCAGACTGTAGATGGTTTACAGCGAATGTGGTTGTCGAGGCGACGCAGGCGGCGGACTACAAGTCCCAGCAGGCAAGCCAGAGCCCCACCTGATGTGTTCTTAGTTATAAGAAGGAATCTGATTCAAATTATGATTTTTAGCTAGTAATATTATCCAGAAAAATATGTTTAGAGCGGTGATATATTACACAGCACTGTACAATAGATAGGGGAGACGATACAGCATTAAACAACGTTACACAGAGACATGACAGCGTCCAATAATAGTACATGTGTGTGTCCGCACTGAGCTAACACCACTATACCTCAAATTATAGCAGTTCAGATTTTTCTTCTATATTCCTGGGGGGGGGGGGGGGGTGAAAAGACTCCTCAATCATTTACAGAGACAACACAAATCTCTCTTTGTCACTATTCCACAACTGTCAGGGTTAAACTCTCCTATGCACCTCAGTGTGGCCATTTTGAAGTTGATAAAATAGGACTTTGTTATAATTTCAAGCAAATTTCACCTTGGACAAAACTACAAGAGAAATGTCTGTGCTGGTATAGAAATACAATGCAATATCTTTTTTAATGGGTGGTAATATTTAAAAGCCATGCAAAGGGCCAAGCTACACATGTAAAATATTATATTTGCTGAATCTATCTATCTATCTATCTATCTATCTATCTATCTATCTATCTATCTATCCATCTACCTACCTACCTATCTATCAATCTATCTATCTATCTATCTATCTATCTATCCATCTACCTACCTATCTATCTATCTATCTATCTATCTATCTATCTATCTATCCATCTATCTATCTATCCATCTACCTACCTATCTATCTATCTACCTATCTACCTATCTATCATGTATCTATCTATCTCATATATCAGATCTATCTATCTATCTATCTATCTATCTATATCTCTCTATCCATCTATTTTTCATGCTACATTATTTTTAGTAGATGTTTTTTTTCTGCACAGTGTCAGCTTAAAGAATATTATAATGGCTGCAGCTGCAAAGCTTTCTTCTCAGGATTACTCAGAAAATCTGCCTCTCAGAAAGGGGGTAATTTGGGAAACAATTTAGTGTAACAAAAGATTTGGCTCTTTGATGGAGAAAAAAACATTTAAACCAGAGTCACTGAAATAGATGAGGCTGAACTCGATAGACAAATGTCCCTTTTCAACCCAAAATACCATGGTAAGAAATAAGATTAAAGAACTAATATGAATTAATATATCGATTTACCTTTCTATCTATTTAATGCAACCTATCTATCTATCTATCTATCTATCTATCTATCTAGTTCTATCCTTCTATTTATAATATTCTAGTACCTAATTCCTCAATGTAGGGAAAGACAGGATTGGGCTCCCCCCACCCCCCAGGCAGCAGCACTGACGCTGTCCCGACCACGCCAGCGTTTGTCACCCACCTGCGTCTGCGTCAGTCCCAGGGAGGCCGCCAGTTCAGCCCGCTCGGGCAGGGCCAAGTATTGCGTCTTCTGGAACCGCCTCTG